>NW_020621603.1:246685-260153 GCF_003573695.1 Papaver somniferum | reverse complement strand
ATAAGTCGGAAACTTCGTGAACATAGAATCCAGCCATATACTGGAAAGATTCCTCAGAAAATATATTCCCTGTATATGTTAAACAGACACTTTTTCGTCGACTTCGAGGCATATACCTGGTCCGAGATCGAAACTTGGCAGTCAGTGGTCTGCTATAAGTCGGAAACTTCGAAAGAACGACGAATCCAGCCATATAATGGAAAGATTCCTCAGGAATATATTCCCTGTATATGTTAAACAGACACATTTTCGTCGACTTCTTTGCATATACCTGGTCCGAGATCGAAACCTGGCGGTCAGTGGACTGTTATAAGTCGGAAACTTCGTAAGAACGACGAATCCAACCATATACTGGAAAGATTCCTCAGGAATATATTCCCTGTATATGTTAAACAAACACATTTTCGTCGACTTCGAGGCATATGCCTGGTCCAATATCGAAACCTGGTGTACAGTGGACTGCTATAAGTCGGAAACTTCGTAAGAACGACGAATCCAGCCATATACTGGAATGATTCCTCAGGAATATATTCCTGTATATGTTAAACAGACACATTTTCGTCGACTTCGAGGCATATACCTGGTCTGATATCGAAACCTGGCGGTCAGTGGACTGCTATAAGTCGGAAACTTCGTGAACATAGAATCCAGCCATATACTGGAAAGATTCCTCAGAAAATATATTCCCTGTATATGTTAAACAGACACTTTTTCGTCGACTTCGAGGCATATACCTGGTCCGAGATCGAAACCTGGCGGTCAGTGGACTGTTATAAGTCGGAAACTTCGTAAGAACAACGAATCCAACCATATACTGGAAAGATTCCTCAGGAATATATTCCCTGTATATGTTAAACAGACACATTTTCGTCGACTTCGAGGCATATACCTGGTCCGAGATCGAAACTTGGCGGTCAGTGGACTGCTATAAGTCGGAAACTTCGTAAGAACGACGAATCCAGCCATATACTGGAAAGATTCCTCATGAATATATTCTCTGTATATATTAAACAGACACATTTTCGTCGACTTCGAGGCATATACCTGGTCCGAGATCGAAACCTGACGGACACTGGACTGCTATAAGTCGGAAACTTCGTAAGAACGACGAATCCAGGCATATACTTGAATGATTCCTCAGGAATATATTCCCTGTATATGTTAAACAGACACATTTTCGTCGACTTCGAGGTATATACCTGGTCTGATATCGAAACCTGGCGGTCAGTGGACTGTTATAAGTCGGAAACTTCGTAAGAACATAGAATCCAGCCATATACTGGAAAGATTCCTAAGGAATATATTCCATGTATATGTTAAACAAACACATTTTCGTCGACTTCGAGGCATATACCTGGTCCGAGATCGAAACCTGACGGTCAGTGGACTGCTATAAGTCGGAAACTTCGTAAGAACGACGAATCCAGCCATATACTGGAAATATTCCTCAGGAATATATTCCATGTATATGTTAAACAGACACATTTTCGTCGACTTCGAGGCATATACCTGGTCTGATATCGAAGCCTGGCGGTAAGTGGACTGCTACAAGTCGGAAACTTCGTACGAACGACGAATCGAGCCATATACCGGAAATATTCCTCAGGAATATATTCCCTGTATATGTTAAACAGACATATTTTCGTCGACTTCGAGGCATATACCTGGTACGAGATCGAAACCTGGCGGACACTGGACTGCTATAAGTCGGAAACTTCGTAAGAACGACGAATCCAGGCATATACTTGAATGATTCCTCAGGAATATATTCCCTGTATATGTTAAACAGACACATTTTCGTCGACTTCGAGGCATATACCTGGTCCGAGATCGAAACTTGGCAGTCAGTGGTCTGCTATAAGTCGGAAACTTCGAAAGAACGACGAATCCAACCATATAATGGAAAGATTCCTCAGGAATATATTCCCTGTATATGTTAAACAGACACATTTTCGTCGACTTCTTTGCATATACCTGGTCCGAGATCGAAACCTGGCGGTCAGTGGACTGTTATAAGTCGGAAACTTCGTAAGAACGACGAATCCAACCATATACTGGAAATATTCCTCAGGAATATATTCCCTGTATATGTTAAACAAACACATTTTCGTCGACTTCGAGGCATATGCCTGGTCCAATATCGAAACCTGGTGTATAGTGGACTGCTATAAGTCGGAAACTTCGTAAGAACGACGAATCCAGCCATATACTGGAATGATTCCTCAGGAATATATTCCCTGTATATGTTAAACAGACACATTTTCGTCGACTTCGAGGCATATACCTGGTCTGATATCGAAACCTGGCGGTCAGTGGACTGCAATAAGTCGGAAACTTCGTGAACATAGAATCCATCCATATACTGGAAAGATTCCTCAGAAAATATATTCCCTGTATATGTTAAACAGACACTTTTTCGTCGACTTCGAGGCATATACCTGGTCCGAGATCGAAACTTGGCAGTCAGTGGTCTGCTATAAGTCGGAAACTTCGAAAGAACGACGAATCCAGCCATATAATGGAAAGATTCCTCAGGAATATATTCCCTGTATATGTTAAACAGACACATTTTCGTCGACTTCTTTGCATATACCTGGTCCGAGATCGAAACCTGGCGGTCAGTGGACTGTTATAAGTCGGAAACTTCGTAAGAACGACGAATCCAACCATATACTGGAAAGATTCCTCAGGAATATATTCCCTGTATATGTTAAACAAACACATTTTCGTCGACTTCGAGGCATATGCCTGGTCCAATATCGAAACCTGGTGTACAGTGGACTGCTATAAGTCGGAAACTTCGTAAGAACGACGAATCCAGCCATATACTGGAATGATTCCTCAGGAATATATTCCCTGTATATGTTAAACAGACACATTTTCGTCGACTTCGAGGCATATACCTGGTCTGATATCGAAACCTGGCGGTCAGTGGACTGCTATAAGTCGGAAACTTCGTGAACATAGAATCCAGCCATATACTGGAAAGATTCCTCAGAAAATATATTCCCTGTATATGTTAAACAGACACTTTTTCGTCGACTTCGAGGCATATACCTGGTCCGAGATCGAAACCTGGCGGTCAGCGGACTGTTATAAGTCGGAAACTTCGTAAGAACAACGAATCCAACCATATACTGGAAAGATTCCTCAGGAATATATTCCCTGTATATGTTAAACAGACACATTTTCGTCGACTTCGAGGCATATACCTGGTCCGAGATCGAAACTTGGCGGTCAGTGGACTGCTATAAGTCGGAAACTTCGTAAGAACGACGAATCCAGCCATATACTGGAAAGATTCCTCATGAATATATTCTCTGTATATGTTAAACAGACACATTTTCGTCGACTTCGAGGCATATACCTGGTCCGAGATCGAAACCTGACGGACACTGGACTGCTATAAGTCGGAAACTTCGTAAGAACGACGAATCCAGGCATATACTTGAATGATTCCTCAGGAATATATTCCCTGTATATGTTAAACAGACACATTTTCGTCGACTTCGAGGCATATACCTGGTCCGAGATCGAAACTTGGCAGTCAGTGGTCTGCTATAAGTCGGAAACTTCGAAAGAACGACGAATCCAACCATATAATGGAAAGATTCCTCAGGAATATATTCCCTGTATATGTTAAACAGACACATTTTCGTCGACTTCTTTGCATATACCTGGTCCGAGATCGAAACCTGGCGGTCAGTGGACTGTTATAAGTCGGAAACTTCGTAAGAACGACGAATCCAACCATATACTGGAAATATTCCTCAGGAATATATTCCCTGTATATGTTAAACAAACACATTTTCGCCGACTTCGAGGCATATGCCTGGTCCAATATCGAAACCTGGTGTATAGTGGACTGCTATAAGTCGGAAACTTCGTAAGAACGACGAATCCAGCCATATACTGGAATGATTCCTCAGGAATATATTCCCTGTATATGTTAAACAGACACATTTTCGTCGACTTCGAGGCATATACCTGGTCTGATATCGAAACCTGGCGGTCAGTGGACTGCTATAAGTCGGAAACTTCGTGAACATAGAATCCAGCCATATACTGGAAAGATTCCTCAGAAAATAGATTCCATGTATATGTTAAACAGACACATTTTCGTCGACTTCGAGGCATATACCTGGTCCGAGATCGAAACCTGGCGGTCAGTGGACTGTTATAAGTCGGAAACTTCGTAAGAACAACGAATCCAACCATATACTGGAAAGATTCCTCAGGAATATATTCCCTGTATATGTTAAACAGACACATTTTCGTCGACTTCGAGGCATATACCTGGTCCGAGATCGAAACTTGGCGGTCAGTGGACTGCTATAAGTCGGAAACTTCGTAAGAACGACGAATCCAGCCATATACTGGAAAGATTCCTCATGAATATATTCTCTGTATATATTAAACAGACACATTTTCGTCGACTTCGAGGCATATACCTGGTCCGAGATCGAAACCTGACGGACACTGGACTGCTATAAGTCGGAAACTTCGTAAGAACGACGAATCCAGGCATATACTTGAATGATTCCTCAGGAATATATTCCCTGTATATGTTAAACAGACACATTTTCGTCGACTTCGAGGTATATACCTGGTCTGATATCGAAACCTGGCGGTCAGTGGACTGTTATAAGTCGGAAACTTCGTAAGAACATAGAATCCAGCCATATACTGGAAAGATTCCTCAGGAATATATTCCATGTATATGTTAAACAGACACATTTTCGTCGACTTCGAGGCATATACCTGGTCCGAGATCGAAACCTGACGGTCAGTGGACTGCTATAAGTCGGAAACTTCGTAAGAACGACGAATCCAGCCATATACTGGAAATATTCCTCAGGAATATATTCCATGTATATGTTAAACAGACACATTTTCGTCGACTTCGAGGCATATACCTGGTCTGATATCGAAGCCTGGCGGTAAGTGGACTGCTACAAGTCGGAAACTTCGTACGAACGACGAATCGAGCCATATACCGGAAATATTCCTCAGGAATATATTCCCTGTATATGTTAAACAGACATATTTTCGTCGACTTCGAGGCATATACCTGGTACGAGATCGAAACCTGGCGGTTAGTGGACTGCCATAAGTCACAAACTTCGCAAGAACGACGAATCCAGCCATATACTGGAAAGATTCCTCATTTATATATTCTCTGTATATGTTAAACATACACATTTTCGTCGACTTCGAGGCATATACCTGGTCCGAGATCGAAACCTGACGGTCAGTGGACTGCTATAAGTCGGAAACTTCGTAAGGACGACGAATCCAGCCATATACTGGAATGATTCCTCAGGAATATATTCCCTGTATAAGTTAAACAGACACATTTTCGTCGACTTCGAGGCATATACCTGGTCCGAGATAGAAACTTGGCAGTCAGTGGACTGCTATAAGTCGGAAACTTCGAAAGAACGACGAATCCAGCCATATACTGGAAAGATTCCTCAGGAATATATTCCATGTATATGTTAAACATACACATTTTCGTCGACTTCTTTGCATATACCTGGTCCGAAATCGAAACCTGGCGGTCAGTGGACTGTTATAAGTTGGATACTACGTAAGAACGACGAATCCAACCATATACTGGAAAGATTCCTCAGGAATATATTCCTTGTATATGTTAAACAGACACATTTTCGTCGACTTAGAGGCATATACATGGTCCGAGATCGAAACCTGGCGGTCAATGGACTGTTATAAGTCGGAAACTTCGTATGAACGACGAATCCAACCATATACTAGAAAGATCCCACATGAATATATTCCCTGTGTATGTTAAACAGACACATTTTTGTCGACTTCGAGGCATATGCCTGGTCTGATATCGAAGCCTGGCGGTAAGTGGACTGCTACAAGTCGGAAACTTCGGACGAACGACGAATCGAGCCATATACCGGAAATATTCCTCGGGGATATATTCCTTGTATATGTTAAACAGACATATTTTCGTCGACTTCGAGGCATATACCTGGTCCGAGATCGAAACCTGACGGTCAGTGGACTGCTATAAGTCGGAAACTTCGTAAGGACGACGAATCCAGCCATATACTTGAATGATTCCTCCGGAATATATTCCCTGTATATGTTAAAAAGACACGTTTTCGTCGACTTCGAGGCATATACCTGGTCCGAGATCGAAACTTGGTAGTCAGTGGTCTGCTATAAGTCGGAAACTTCGAAAGAACGACGAATCCAGCCATATACTGGAAAGATTCCTCAGGAATATATTCTCTGTATATGTTAAACAGACACATTTTCGTCTACTTCTTTGCATATACCTGGTCCGAGATCGAAACCTGGCGGTCAGTGGACCGTTATAAGTTGGATACTACGTAAGAACGATGAATCCAACCATATACTGGAAAGATTCCTCAGGAATATATTCCTTGTATATGTTAAACAGAAACATTTTCGTCTACTTCAAGGCATATACATGGTCCGAGATCGAAACCTGGCGGTCAGTGGACTGTTATAAGTCGGAAACTTCGTAAGAACGACGAATCCAACCATATACTGGAAAGATTCCTCAGGAATATATTCCCTGTATATGTTAAACAAACACATTTTCGCCGACTTCGAGGCATATGCCTGGTCCGATATCGAAACCTGGTGTACAGTGGACTGCTATAAGTCGGAAACTTCGTAAGAACGACGAATCCAGCCATATACTGGAATGATTCCTCAGGAATATATTCCCTGTATATGTTAAACAGACACATTTTCATCGACTTCGAGGCATATACCTGGTCTGATATCGAAACCTGGCGGTCAGTGGACTGCTATAAGTCGGAAACTTCGTGAACATAGAATCCAGCCATATACTGGAAAGATTCCTCAGAAAATAGATTCCATGTATATGTTAAACAGACACATTTTCGTCGACTTCGAGGCATATACCTGGTCCGAGATCGAAACCTGGCGGTCAGTGGACTGTTATAAGTCGGAAACTTCGTAAGAACAACGAATCCAACCATATACTGGAAAGATTCCTCAGGAATATATTCCCTGTATATGTTAAACAGACACATTTTCGTCGACTTCGAGGCATATGCCTGGTCCGATATCGAAACCTAGCGGTCAGTGGGCTGTTATGAGTCGGAAACTTCGTAAGAACGACGAATCCAGCCATATACTGGAATGATTCCTCAGAAATATAATCCCTGTATATGTTAAACAGACACATTTTCGTCGACATCGAGGCATATACCTGGTCCGAGATCGAAACTTGGCGGTCAGTGGACTGCTATAAGTCGGAAACTTAGTAAGAACGACGAATCCAGCCATATACTGGAATGATTCCTCAGGAATATATTCCCTGTAAATGTTAAACAGACACAATTTCGTCGACTTCGAGGCATATACCTGGTCTGATATCGAAACCTGGCGGTCAAGGGACTGCTATAAGTCGGAAACTTCGTAAGAACATAGAACCCATCCATATACTGGAAAGATTCCTCAAGAATATATTCCCTGTATATGTTAAACAGACACATTTTCGTCGACTTCGAGGCATATACCTGGTCCAAGATCGAAACCTGACGGTCAGTGGACTGCAATAAGTCGGAAACTTCGTAAAAACGACGAATCCAGCCATATACTGGAATGATTCCTCAGGAATATATTCCCTGTATATGCTAAAAAAACATATTATCGTCGACTTCGAGGCATATACCTGGTCTGATATCGAAACCTGGCGCTCAAGGGACTGCTATAAGTCGGAAACTTCGTAAGAACATAGAATCCATCCATATACTGGAAAGATTCCTCAAGAATATATTCCCTGTATATGTTAAACAGACACATTTTCGTCGACTTCGAGGCATATACCTGGTCCGAGATCGAAACATGACGGTCAGTGGACTGCTATAAGTCGGAAACTTCGTAAGAACGACGAATCCATCCATATACTGGAATGATTCCTCAGGAATATATTCCCTGTATATGCTAAACAAACATATTATCGTCGACTTCGAGGCATATACCTGGTCCGAGATCGAAACCTGGCGGTCAGTGGATTGATATAAGACGGAAACTTCGTAAGAACGACGAATCCAGCCATATACTGGAATGATTCCTCAGGAATATATTCCTTGTATATGTTAAACAGACACATTTTCGTCGACTTCGAGGCATATACCTGGTCTGATATCGTATCCTGCCGGTAAGTGGACTGCTACAAGTCGGAAACTTCGTAAGAACGACTAATCCAGCCATATACCGGAAATATTCCTCAGGAATATATTCCCTGTATATGTTAAACAGACACATTTTCGTCGACTTCGAGGCATATACCTGGTCCGAGATCAAAACTTGGCGGTCAGTGGTCTGCTATAAGTCGGAAACTTCGAAAGAACGACAAATCAAGCCATATACTGGAAAGATTCCTCAGGAATATATTCCCTGTATATGTTAAACAAACACATTTTCGTCGACTTCTTTGCATATACCTGGTCCGAGATCGAAACCTGGCGGTCAGTGGACTGTTATAAGTCGGAAACTTCGTAAGAACGACGAATCCAACCATATACTGGAAAGATTGCTCAGGAATATATTCTCTGTATATGTTAAACAGACACATTTTCGTCGACTTCGAGGCATATGCTTGGTCTGATATCGAAACCTGGCGGTCAGTAGACTGCTATAAGTCGGAAACTTCGTAAGAACGACGAATCCAGCCATATACTGGAATGATTCCTCAGTAATATATTCCCTGTATATGTTAAACAGACACATTTTCGTCGACTTCGAGGCATATACCTGGTCCGAGATCGAAACCTGACGGTCAGTGGACTGCTATAAGTCGGAAACTTCGTAAGAACGACGAATCCAGCCATATACTGGAATGATTCCTCAGGAATATATTCCTTGTATATGTTTAAACAGACACATTTTCGTCGACTTCGAGGCATATACCTGGTCTGATATCGAAACCTGGCGGTCAGTGGACTGCTATAAGTCGGAAACTTCGTAAGAAGATAGAATCCAGCCATATACTGGAAAGATTCCTCAGGAATATATTCCATGTATATGTTAAACAGACACATTTTCGTCGACTTCGAGGCATATACCTGGTCCGAGATCGAAACCTGACGGTCAGTGGACTGCTATAAGTCGGAAACTTCGTAAGAACGACGAATCCAGCCATATACTGGAAATATTCCTCAGGAATATATTCCATGTATATGTTAAACAGACACATTTTCGTCGACTTCGAGGCATATACCTGGTCTGATATCGAAGCCTGGCGGTAAGTGGACTGCTACAAGTCGGAAACTTCGTACGAACGACGAATCGAGCCATATACCGGAAATATTCCTCAGGAATATATTCCCTGTATATGTTAAACAGACATATTTTCGTCGACTTCGAGGCATATACCTGGTACGAGATCGAAACCTGGCGGTTAGTGGACTGCCATAAGTCACAAACTTCGCAAGAACGACGAATCCAGCCATATACTGGAAAGATTCCTCATTTATATATTCTCTGTATATGTTAAACATACACATTTTCGTCGACTTCGAGGCATATACCTGGTCCGAGATCGAAACCTGACGGTCAGTGGACTGCTATAAGTCGGAAACTTCGTAAGGACGACGAATCCAGCCATATACTGGAATGATTCCTCAGGAATATATTCCCTGTATAAGTTAAACAGACACATTTTCGTCGACTTCGAGGCATATACCTGGTCCGAGATAGAAACTTGGCAGTCAGTGGACTGCTATAAGTCGGAAACTTCGAAAGAACGACGAATCCAGCCATATACTGGAAAGATTCCTCAGGAATATATTCCATGTATATGTTAAACATACACATTTTCGTCGACTTCTTTGCATATACCTGGTCCGAAATCGAAACCTGGCGGTCAGTGGACTGTTATAAGTTGGATACTACGTAAGAACGACGAATCCAACCATATACTGGAAAGATTCCTCAGGAATATATTCCTTGTATATGTTAAACAGACACATTTTCGTCGACTTAGAGGCATATACATGGTCCGAGATCGAAACCTGGCGGTCAATGGACTGTTATAAGTCGGAAACTTCGTATGAACGACGAATCCAACCATATACTAGAAAGATCCCACATGAATATATTCCCTGTGTATGTTAAACAGACACATTTTTGTCGACTTCGAGGCATATGCCTGGTCTGATATCGAAGCCTGGCGGTAAGTGGACTGCTACAAGTCGGAAACTTCGGACGAACGACGAATCGAGCCATATACCGGAAATATTCCTCGGGGATATATTCCTTGTATATGTTAAACAGACATATTTTCGTCGACTTCGAGGCATATACCTGGTCCGAGATCGAAACCTGACGGTCAGTGGACTGCTATAAGTCGGAAACTTCGTAAGGACGACGAATCCAGCCATATACTTGAATGATTCCTCCGGAATATATTCCCTGTATATGTTAAAAAGACACGTTTTCGTCGACTTCGAGGCATATACCTGGTCCGAGATCGAAACTTGGTAGTCAGTGGTCTGCTATAAGTCGGAAACTTCGAAAGAACGACGAATCCAGCCATATACTGGAAAGATTCCTCAGGAATATATTCTCTGTATATGTTAAACAGACACATTTTCGTCTACTTCTTTGCATATACCTGGTCCGAGATCGAAACCTGGCGGTCAGTGGACCGTTATAAGTTGGATACTACGTAAGAACGATGAATCCAACCATATACTGGAAAGATTCCTCAGGAATATATTCCTTGTATATGTTAAACAGAAACATTTTCGTCTACTTCAAGGCATATACATGGTCCGAGATCGAAACCTGGCGGTCAGTGGACTGTTATAAGTCGGAAACTTCGTAAGAACGACGAATCCAACCATATACTGGAAAGATTCCTCAGGAATATATTCCCTGTATATGTTAAACAAACACATTTTCGCCGACTTCGAGGCATATGCCTGGTCCGATATCGAAACCTGGTGTACAGTGGACTGCTATAAGTCGGAAACTTCGTAAGAACGACGAATCCAGCCATATACTGGAATGATTCCTCAGGAATATATTCCCTGTATATGTTAAACAGACACATTTTCATCGACTTCGAGGCATATACCTGGTCTGATATCGAAACCTGGCGGTCAGTGGACTGCTATAAGTCGGAAACTTCGTGAACATAGAATCCAGCCATATACTGGAAAGATTCCTCAGAAAATAGATTCCATGTATATGTTAAACAGACACATTTTCGTCGACTTCGAGGCATATACCTGGTCCGAGATCGAAACCTGGCGGTCAGTGGACTGTTATAAGTCGGAAACTTCGTAAGAACAACGAATCCAACCATATACTGGAAAGATTCCTCAGGAATATATTCCCTGTATATGTTAAACAGACACATTTTCGTCGACTTCGAGGCATATACCTGGTCCGAGATCGAAACTTGGCGGTCAGTGGACTGCTATAAGTCGGAAACTTCGTAAGAACGACGAATCCAGCCATATACTGGAAAGATTCCTCATGAATATATTCTCTGTATATATTAAACAGACACATTTTCGTCGACTTCGAGGCATATACCTGGTCCGAGATCGAAACCTGACGGACACTGGACTGCTATAAGTCGGAAACTTCGTAAGAACGACGAATCCAGGCATATACTTGAATGATTCCTCAGGAATATATTCCCTGTATATGTTAAACAGACACATTTTCGTCGACTTCGAGGTATATACCTGGTCTGATATCGAAACCTGGCGGTCAGTGGACTGTTATAAGTCGGAAACTTCGTAAGAACATAGAATCCAGCCATATACTGGAAAGATTCCTCAGGAATATATTCCCTGTATATGTTAAACAGACACATTTTCGTCGACTTCGAGGCATATACCTGGTCCGAGATCGAAACCTGACGGTCAGTGGACTGCTATAAGTCGGAAACTTCGTAAGAACGACGAATCCAGCCATATACTGGAAATATTCCTCAGGAATATATTCCATGTATATGTTAAACAGACACATTTTCGTCGACTTCGAGGCATATACCTGGTCTGATATCGAAGCCTGGCCGTAAGTGGACTGCTACAAGTCGGAAACTTCGTACGAACGACGAATCGAGCCATATACCGGAAATATTCCTCAGGAATATATTCCCTGTATATGTTAAACAGACATATTTTCGTCGACTTCGAGGCATATACCTGGTCCGAGATCGAAACCTGGCGGTTAGTGGACTGCCATAAGTCACAAACTTCGCAAGAACGACGAATCCAGCCATATACTGGAAAGATTCCTCATTTATATATTCTCTGTATATGTTAAACATACACATTTTCGTCGACTTCGAGGCATATACCTGGTCCGAGATCGAAACCTGACGGTCAGTGGACTGCTATAAGTCGGAAACTTCGTAAGGACGACGAATCCAGCCATATACTGGAATGATTCCTCAGGAATATATTCCCTGTATAAGTTAAACAGACACATTTTCGTCGACTTCGAGGCATATACCTGGTCCGAGATAGAAACTTGGCAGTCAGTGGACTGCTATAAGTCGGAAACTTCGAAAGAACGACGAATCCAGCCATATACTGGAAAGATTCCTCAGGAATATATTCCATGTATATGTTAAACATACACATTTTCGTCGACTTCTTTGCATATACCTGGTCCGAAATCGAAACCTGGCGGTCAGTGGACTGTTATAAGTTGGATACTACGTAAGAACGACGAATCCAACCATATACTGGAAAGATTCCTCAGGAATATATTCCTTGTATATGTTAAACAGACACATTTTCGTCGACTTAGAGGCATATACATGGTCCGAGATCGAAACCTGGCGGTCAATGGACTGTTATAAGTCGGAAACTTCGTATGAACGACGAATCCAACCATATACTAGAAAGATCCCACATGAATATATTCCCTGTGTATGTTAAACAGACACATTTTTGTCGACTTCGAGGCATATGCCTGGTCTGATATCGAAGCCTGGCGGTAAGTGGACTGCTACAAGTCGGAAACTTCGGACGAACGACGAATCGAGCCATATACCGGAAATATTCCTCGGGGATATATTCCTTGTATATGTTAAACAGACATATTTTCGTCGACTTCGAGGCATATACCTGGTCCGAGATCGAAACCTGACGGTCAGTGGACTGCTATAAGTCGGAAACTTCGTAAGGACGACGAATCCAGCCATATACTTGAATGATTCCTCCGGAATATATTCCCTGTATATGTTAAAAAGACACGTTTTCGTCGACTTCGAGGCATATACCTGGTCCGAGATCGAAACTTGGTAGTCAGTGGTCTGCTATAAGTCGGAAACTTCGAAAGAACGACGAATCCAGCCATATACTGGAAAGATTCCTCAGGAATATATTCTCTGTATATGTTAAACAGACACATTTTCGTCTACTTCTTTGCATATACCTGGTCCGAGATCGAAACCTGGCGGTCA
>NW_020621603.1:230540-246112 GCF_003573695.1 Papaver somniferum | reverse complement strand
GGAATATATTCCCTGTATATGCTAAAAAAACATATTATCGTCGACTTCGAGGCATATACCTGGTCTGATATCGAAACCTGGCGCTCAAGGGACTGCTATAAGTCGGAAACTTCGTAAGAACATAGAATCCATCCATATACTGGAAAGATTCCTCAAGAATATATTCCCTGTATATGTTAAACAGACACATTTTCGTCGACTTCGAGGCATATACCTGGTCCGAGATCGAAACATGACGGTCAGTGGACTGCTATAAGTCGGAAACTTCGTAAGAACGACGAATCCATCCATATACTGGAATGATTCCTCAGGAATATATTCCCTGTATATGCTAAACAAACATATTATCGTCGACTTCGAGGCATATACCTGGTCCGAGATCGAAACCTGGCGGTCAGTGGATTGATATAAGACGGAAACTTCGTAAGAACGACGAATCCAGCCATATACTGGAATGATTCCTCAGGAATATATTCCTTGTATATGTTAAACAGACACATTTTCGTCGACTTCGAGGCATATACCTGGTCTGATATCGTATCCTGCCGGTAAGTGGACTGCTACAAGTCGGAAACTTCGTAAGAACGACTAATCCAGCCATATACCGGAAATATTCCTCAGGAATATATTCCCTGTATATGTTAAACAGACACATTTTCGTCGACTTCGAGGCATATACCTGGTCCGAGATCAAAACTTGGCGGTCAGTGGTCTGCTATAAGTCGGAAACTTCGAAAGAACGACAAATCAAGCCATATACTGGAAAGATTCCTCAGGAATATATTCCCTGTATATGTTAAACAAACACATTTTCGTCGACTTCTTTGCATATACCTGGTCCGAGATCGAAACCTGGCGGTCAGTGGACTGTTATAAGTCGGAAACTACGTAAGAACGACGAATCCAGACATATACTGGAAAGATTCCTCAGGAATATATTCCTTGTATATGTTAAACAGACACATTTTCGTCGACTTCGAGGCATATACATGGTCCGAGATCGAAACCTGGCGGTCAATGGACTGTTATAAGTCGGAAACTTCGTAAGAACGACGAATCCAACCATATACTAGAAACATCCCACAGGAATATAATCCCTGTATATGTTAAACAGACATTTTTTCGTCGACTTCGAGGCATATGCCTGGTCCGATATCGAAACCTGGCGGTCAGTGGGCTGCTATAAGTCGGAAACTTCGTAAGAACGACGAATCCAGCCATATACTGGAATGATTCCCCAGGAATATATTCCCTGTATATGTTAAACAGACACATTTTCGTCGACTTCGAGGCATATACTTGGTCCGAGATCCAAACTTGGCGGTCAGTGGACTGCTATAAGTCGGAACCTTCGTAAGAACGACGAATCCAGCCAAATACTGGAAAGATTCCACATGAATATATTCTCTGTATATGTTAAACAGACACATTTTCGTCGACTTCGAGGCATATACCTGGTCCGAGATCGAAACCTGACGGTCACTGGACTGCTATAAGTCGGAAACTTCGTAAGAACGACGAATCCATCCATATACTGGAAAGATTCCTCAGGAATATATTCCCTGTATATGTTAAACAGACACATTTTCGTCGACTTCGAGGCATATACATGGTCCGAGATCGAAACCTGACGGTCAGTGGACTGCTATAAGTCGGAAACTTCGTAAGAACGACGAATCCAGCAATATACTGGAAAGATTCCTCTGGAATATATTCCCTGTATATGTTAAACAGACACATTTTCGTCGAATTCGAGGCATATGCCTGGTCCGATTTCGAAACCTGGCGGTCAGTGGACTGCTATAAGTCGGAAACGTCGTAAGAACGACGAATCCAGCCATATACTGGAATGATTCCTCAGGAATATATTCCATGTATATGTTAAACAGACACATTTTCGTCGACTTCGACGCATATACCTGGTCCGAGATCGAAACCTGGCGGTCAGTGGACTGTTATAAGTCGGAAACTTCATAAGAACGACGAATCCAACCATATACTGAAAAGATTCCTTAGGAATATATTCCCTGTATATGTTAAACAGACACATTTTCGTCGACTTCGAGGCATATGCCTGGTCCAATATCGAAACCTGGCGGTCAGTGGGCTGCTATAAGTCGGAAACTTCGTAAGAACGACGAATCCGGCCATATACTGGAATGATTACTCATGAATATATTCCCTGTATATGTTAAACAGACACATTTTCGTCGATTTCGAGGCATATACCTGGTCTGATATCGAAGCCTGGCGGTAAGTGGACTGCTACAAGTCGGAAACTTCGTAAGAACGACGAATCCAGCCATATACCGGAAATATTCCTCATGAATATATTCTCTGTATATGTTAAACAGACACATTTTCGTCGACTTCGAGGCATATACCTGGTCCGAGATCGAAACCTGACGGTCACTGGACTGCTATAAGTCCGAAACTTCGTAAGAACGACGAATCCAGCCATATACTGGAATGATTTCTCAGGAATATATTCCCTGTATATGTTAAACAGACACATTTTCGTCGACTTCGAGGCATATACCTGGTCTGATATCGAAACCTGGCGGTCAGTGGACTGCTATAAGTCGGAAACTTCGTAAGAACATAAAATCCATCCATATACTGGAAAGATTCCTCAGGAATATATTCCATGTATATGTTAAACAGACACATTTTCGTCGAATTCGAGGCATATGCCTGGTCCGATATCGAAACCTGGCGGTGAGTGGACTGCTATAAGTCGGAAACTTCGTAAGAACGACGAATCCAGCCATATAATGGAATGATTCCTCAGGAATATATTCCATGTATATGTTAAACAGACACATTTTCGTCGACTTCGAGGCATATACCTGGTCCGAGATCGAAACCTGGCGGTAAGTGGACTGCTACAAGTCGAAAACTTCGTAAGAACGACGAATCCAGCGATATACCGGAAATATTCCTCAGGAATATATTCCCTGTATATGTTAAACAGACACATTTTCGTCGACTTCGAGGCATATACCTGGTCCGAGATCGAAACCTGGCGGTCAATGGACTGCTATAAGTCAGAAACTTCGTAAGAACGACGAATCCAGCCATATACTGGAAAGATTCCTCATGAATATATTCTCTGTATATGTTAAACAAACACATTTTCGTCGACTTCGAGGCATATACCTGGTCCGAGATCGAAACCTGACGGTCAGTGGACTGCTTTAAGTCGGAAACTTCGTAAGGACGACGAATCCAGCCATATACTGGAATGATTCCTCAGGAATATATTCCATGTATATGTTAAACAGACACATTTTCTTCGACTTCGAGGCATATACCTGGTCCGAGATCGAAACCTGGCAGTCAATGGTCTGCTATAAGTCGGAAAATTAGAAAGAACGACGAATCCAGCCATATACTGGAAAGATTCCTCAGGAATATATTCCCTGTATATGTTAAACAGACACATTTTCGTCGACTTCTTTGCATATACCTGGTCCGAGATCGAAACCTGGCGGTCAGTGGACTGTTATAAGTCGGAAACTACGTAAGAACGACGAATCTAGCCATATACTGGAAAGATTCCTCAGGAATATATTCCTTGTATATGTTAAACAGACACATTTTCGTCGACTTCGAGGCATATACATGGTCCGAGATCGAAACCTGGCGGTCAGTGGACTGTTATAAGTCGGAAACTTTGTAAGAACGACGAATCCAACAATATAATGGAAAGATTCCTCATGAATATATTCCCTGTATATGTTAAACAGACACATTTTCGACGACTTCGAGGCATATACCTGGTCCGAGATCGAAACTTGGCTGTCAGTGGACTGCTATAAGTCGGAAACTTCGTAAGAAGGACGAATCCAGCCATATACTGGATGATTCCTCAGAAATATATTCCCTATATATGTTAAACAGACACATTTTCGTCGACTTCGAGGCATATACCTGGTCTGATATCGAAACCTGGCGGTCAGTGGACTGCTATAAGTCGGAAACTTCGTAAGAACATAGAATCCAGCCATATACTGGAAAGATTCCTAAGGAATATATTCCCTGTATATGTTAAACAGATACATTTTCGTCGACTTCGAGGAATATACCTGGTCCGAGATCGAAACCTGACGGTCAGTGGACTGCTATAAGTCGGAAACTTCGTAAGAACGACGAATCCATCCATATACTGGAATGATTCCTTAGGAATATATTCCCTGTATATGTAAAACAGACACATTTTCGTTGACTTCGAGGCATATACCTGGTCTGATATCGAAGCCTGGCGGTAAGTGAACTGCTATAAGTCTGAAACTTCGTAAGAACGACGAATCCAGCCATATACCGGAAATATTCCTCAGGAATATATTCCCTGTATATGTTAAACAGACACATTTTCGTCGACTTCGAGGCATATACATGGTCCGAGATCGAAACCTGGCGGCCAGTGGACTGTTATAAGTCGGAAACTTCGTAAGAACGACGAATCCAACCATATACTGGAAAGATTCCTCAGGAATATATTCCCTGTATATGTTAAACAGACACATTTTCGTCGACTTCGAGGCATATGCCTGGTCCGATATCGCAACCTGGCGGTCAGTGGACTGCTATAAGTCGGAAACTCGTAAGAACGACGAATCCATCCATATACTGGAATGATTCCTCAGGAATATATTCCCTGTATATGTTAAACAGACACATTTTCGTTGACTTCGAGGCATATACCTGGTCTGATATCGAAGCCTGGCGGTAAGTGGACTGCTATAAGTCGGAAACTTCGTAAGAACGACGAATCCAGCCATATACCGGAAATATTCCTCAGGAATATATTCCCTGTATATGTTAAACAGACACATTTTCGTCGACTTCGAGGCATATACATGGTCTGAGATCGAAACCTGGCGGCCAGTGGACTGTTATAAGTCGGAAACTTCGTAAGAACGACGAATCCAACCATATACTGGAAAGATTCCTCAGGAATATATTCCATGTATATGTTAAACAGACACATTTTCGTCAAATTCGAGGCATATGCCTGGTCCGATATCGAAACCTGGCGGTCAGTGGACTGCTATAAGTCGGAAACTTCGTAAGAACGACGAATCCAGCCATATACTGGAAAGATTCCTCATGAATATATTCTCTGTATATGTTAAACAAACACATTTTCTTCGACTTCGAGGCATATACCTGGTCCGAGATCGAAACCTGACGGTCAGTGGACTGCTTTAAGTCGGAAACTTCGTAAGGACGACGAATCCAGCCATATACTGGAATGATTCCTCAGGAATATATTCTTTGTATATGTTAAACAGACACATTTTCGTCGACTTCGAGGCATATACCTGGTCCGAGATCGAAACCTGGCAGTCAATGGTCTGCTATAAGTCGGAAAATTCGAAAGAACGACGAATCCAGCCATATACTGGAAAGATTCCTCAGGAATATATTCCCTGTATATGTTAAACAGACACATTTTCGTCGACTTCTTTGCATATACCTGGTCCGAGATCGAAACCTGGCGGTCAGTGGACTGTTATAAGTCGGAAACTACGTAAGAACGACGAATCTAGCCATATACTGGAAAGATTCCTCAGGAATATATTCCTTGTATATGTTAAACAGACACATTTTCGTCGACTTCGAGGCATATACATGGTCCGAGATCGAAACCTGGCGGTCAGTGGACTGTTATAAGTCGGAAACTTTGAAAGAACGACGAATCCAACAATATAATGGAAAGATTCCTCATGAATATATTCCCTGTATATGTTAAACAGACACATTTTCGTCGACTTCGAGGCATATACCTGGTCCGAGATCGAAACTTGGCTGTCAGTGGACTGCTATAAGTCGGAAACTTCGTAAGAAGGACGAATCCAGCCATATACTGGATGATTCCTCAGAAATATATTCCCTATATATGTTAAACAGACACATTTTCGTCGACTTCGAGGCATATACCTGGTCTGATATCGAAACCTGCCGGTAAGTGGACTGCTACAAGTCGGAAACTTCGTAAGAACGACTAATCCAGCCATATACCAGAAATATTCCTCAGGAATATATTCCCTGTATATGTTAAACAGACACATTTTCGTCGACTTCGAGGCATATACCTGGTCCGACATCGAAACCTGACGGTCAGTGGACTGATATAAGTCGGAAACTTCGTAAGAACGACGAATCCATCCATATACTGGAATGATTCCTTAGGAATATATTCCCTGTATATGTTAAACAGACACATTTTCGTTGACTTCGAGGCATATACCGGGTCTGATATCGAAGCCTGGCGGTAAGTGGACTGCTATAAGTCGGAAACTTCGTAAGAACGACGAATCCAGCCATATACCGGAAATATTCCTCAGGAATATATTCCCTGTATATGCTACACAAACATATTATCGTCGACTTCGAGGCATATACCTGGTTCGAGATCGAAACCTGGCGGTCAGTGGACTGATATAAGACGGAAACTTCGTAAGAACGACGAATCCAGCCATATACTGGAATGATTCCTCAGGAATATATTCCTTGTATATGTTAAACAGACACATTTTCGTCGACTTCGAGGCATATAGCTGGTCTGATATCGTATCCTGCCGGTAAGTGGACTGCTACAAGTCGGAAACTTCGTAAGAACGACTAATCCAGCCATATACCGGAAATATTCCTCAGGAATATATTCCCTGTATATGTTAAACAGACACATTTTCGTCGACTTCGAGGCATATACCTGGTCCGAGATCAAAACTTGGCGGTCAGTGGTCTGCTATAAGTCGGAAACTTCGAAAGAACGACAAATCAAGCCATATACTGGAAAGATTCCTCAGGAATATATTCCCTGTATATGTTAAACAAACACATTTTCGTCGACTTCTTTGCATATACCTGGTCCGAGATCGAAACCTGGCGGTCAGTGGACTGTTATAAGTTGGATACTACGTAAGAACGACGAATCCAGACATATACTGGAAAGATTCCTCAGGAATATATTCCTTGTATATGTTAAACAGACACATTTTCGTCGACTTCGAGGCATATACATGGTCCGAGATCGAAACCTGGCGGTCAATGGACTGTTATAAGTCGGAAACTTCGTAAGAACGACGAATCCAACCATATACTAGAAACATCCCACAGGAATATAATCCCTGTATATGTTAAACAGACACATTTTCGTCGACTTTGAGGCATATGCCTGGTCCGATATCGAAACCTGGCGGTCAGTGGGCTGCTATAAGTCGGAAACTTCGTAAGAACGACGAATCCAGCCATATACTGGAATGATTCCCCAGGAATATATTCCCTGTATATGTTAAACAAACACATTTTCGTCGACTTCGAGGCATATACTTGGTCCGAGATCGAAACTTGGCGGTCAGTGGACTGCTATAAGTCGGAACCTTCGTAAGAACGACGAATCCAGCCAAATACTGGAAAGATTCCACATGAATATATTCTCTGTATATGTTAAACAGACACATTTTCGTCGACTTCGAGGCATATACCTGGTCCGAGATCGAAACCTGACGGTCACTGGACTGCTATAAGTCGGAAACTTCGTAAGAACGACGAATCCATCCATATACTGGAAAGATTCCTTAGGAATATATTCCCTGTATATGTTAAACAGACACATTTTCGTCGACTTCGAGGCATATACATGGTCCGAGATCGAAACCTGACGGTCAGTGGACTGCTATAAGTCGGAAACTTCTTAAGAACGACGAATCCAGCAATATACTGGAAATATTCCTCTGGAATATATTCCCTGTATATGTTAAACAGACACATTTTCGTCGAATTCGAGGCATATGCCTGGTCCGATATCGAAACCTGGCGGTCAGTGGACTGCTATAAGTCGGAAACGTCGTAAGAACGACGAATCCAGCCATATACTGGAATGATTCCTCAGGAATATATTCCATGTATATGTTAAACAGACACATTTTCGTCGACTTCGACGCATATACCTGGTCCGACATCGAAACCTGGCGGTCAGTGGACTGTTATAAGTCGGAAACTTCATAAGAACGACGAATCCAACCATATACTGAAAAGATTCCTCAGGAATATATTCCCTGTATATGTTAAACAGACACATTTTCGTCGACTTCGAGGCATATGCCTGGTCCGATATCGAAACCTGGCGGTCAGTGGGCTGCTATAAGTCGGAAACTTCGTAAGAACGACGAATCCGGCCATATAATGGAATGATTCCTCATGAATATATTCCCTGTATATGTTAAACAGACACATTTTCGTCGATTTCGAGGCATATACCTGGTCTGATATCGAAGCCTGGCGGTAAGTGGACTGCTACAAGTCGGAAACTTCGTAAGAACGACGAATCCAGCCATATACCGGAAATATTCCTCATGAATATATTCTCTGTATATGTTAAACAGACACATTTTCGTCGACTTCGAGGCATATACCTGGTCCGAGATCGAAACCTGACTGTCACTGGACTGCTATATGTCGGAAACTTCGTAAGAACGACGAATCCAGCCATATACTGGAATGATTTCTCAGGAATATATTCCCTGTATATGTTAAACAGACACATTTTCGTCGACTTCGAGGCATATACCTGGTCTGATATCGAAACCTGGCGGTCAGTGGACTGCTATAAGTCGGAAACTTCGTCAGAACATAAAATCCATCCATATACTGGAAAGATTCCTCAGGAATATATTCCCTGTATATGTTAAACAGACACATTTTCGTCAAATTCGAGGCATATGCCTGGTCCGATATCGAAACCTGGCGGTCAGTGGACTGCTATAAGTCGGAAACTTCGTAAGAACGACGAATCCAGCCATATACTGGAAAGATTCCTCATGAATATATTCTCTGTATATGTTAAACAAACACATTTTCTTCGACTTCGAGGCATATACCTGGTCCGAGATCGAAACCTGACGGTCAGTGGACTGCTTTAAGTCGGAAACTTCGTAAGGACGACGAATCCAGCCATATACTGGAATGATTCCTCAGGAATATATTCTTTGTATATGTTAAACAGACACATTTTCGTCGACTTCGAGGCATATACCTGGTCCGAGATCGAAACCTGGCAGTCAATGGTCTGCTATAAGTCGGAAAATTCGAAAGAACGACGAATCCAGCCATATACTGGAAAGATTCCTCAGGAATATATTCCCTGTATATGTTAAACAGACACATTTTCGTCGACTTCTTTGCATATACCTGGTCCGAGATCGAAACCTGGCGGTCAGTGGACTGTTATAAGTTGGAAACTATGTAAGAACGACGAATCTAGCCATATACTGGAAAGATTCCTCAGGAATATATTCCTTGTATATGTTAAACAGACACATTTTCGTCGACTTCGAGGCATATACATGGTCCGAGATCGAAACCTGGCGGTCAGTGGACTGTTATAAGTCGGAAACTTTGTAAGAACGACGAATCCAACAATATAATGGAAAGATTCCTCATGAATATATTCCCTGTATATGTTAAACAGACACATTTTCGTCGACTTCGAGGCATATACCTGGTCCGAGATCGAAACTTGGCTGTCAGTGGACTGCTATAAGTCGGAAACTTCGTAAGAAGGACGAATCCAGCCATATACTGGATGATTCCTCAGAAATATATTCCCTATATATGTTAAACAGACACATTTTCGTCGACTTCGAGGCATATACCTGGTCTGATATCGAAACCTGGCGGTCAGTGGACTGCTATAAGTCGGAAACTTCGTAAGAACATAGAATCCAGCCATATACTGGAAAGATTCCTAAGGAATATATTCCCTGTATATGTTAAACAGATACATTTTCGTCGACTTCGAGGAATATACCTGGTCCGAGATCGAAACCTGACGGTCAGTGGACTGCTATAAGTCGGAAACTTCGTAAGAACGACGAATCCATCCATATACTGGAATGATTCCTTAGGAATATATTCCCTGTATATGTAAAACAGACACATTTTCGTTGACTTCGAGGCATATACCTGGTCTGATATCGAAGCCTGGCGGTAAGTGAACTGCTATAAGTCTGAAACTTCGTAAGAACGACGAATCCAGCCATATACCGGAAATATTCCTCAGGAATATATTCCCTGTATATGTTAAACAGACACATTTTCGTCGACTTCGAGGCATATACATGGTCCGAGATCGAAACCTGGCGGCCAGTGGACTGTTATAAGTCGGAAACTTCGTAAGAACGACGAATCCAACCATATACTGGAAAGATTCCTCAGGATTATATTCCATGTATATGTTAAACATACACATTTTCGTCGACTTCGAGGCATATGCCTGGTCCGATATCAAAACCTGGCGGTCAGTGGACTGCTATAAGTCGGAAACTTCGTAAGAACGACGAATCCAGCCATATACTGGAAAGATTCCTCATGAATATATTCTCTGTATATGTTAAACAAACACATTTTCGTCGACTTCGAGGCATATACCTGGTCCGAGATCGAAACCTGACGGCCAGTGGACTGCTTTAAGTCGGAAACTTCGTAAGGACGACGAATCCAGCCATATACTGGAATGATTCCTCAGGAATATATTCCCTGTATATGTTAAACAGACACATTTTCGTCGACTTCGAGGCATATACCTGGTCCGAGATCGAAACCTGGCAGTCAATGGTCTGCTATAAGTGGGAAAATTCGAAAGAACGACGAATCCAGCCATATACTGGAAAGATTCCTCAGGAATATATTCCCTGTATATGTTAAACAGACACATTTTCGTCGACTTCTTTGCATATACCTGGTCCGAGATCGAAACCTGGCGGTCAGTGGACTGTTATAAGTCAGAAACTATGTAAGAACGATGAATCTAGCCATATACTGGAAAGATTCCTCAGGAATATATTCCTTGTATATGTTAAACAGACACATTTTCGTCGACTTCGAGGCATATACATGGTCCGAGATCGAAACCTGACGGTCAGTGGACTGTTATAAGTCGGAAACTTTGTAAGAACGACGAATCCAACAATATAATGGAAAGATTCCTCATGAATATATTCCCTGTATATGTTAAACAGACACATTTTCGTCGACTTCGAGGCATGTGTCTGGTCCGATATTGAAACCTGGCGGTCAGTGGACGCTATAAGTCGGAAACTTCGTAAGAACGACGAATCTAGCCATATACTGGATTGATTCCTCAGGAATATATTCTCTGTATATGTTAAACAAACACATTTTCGTCGACTTCGAGGCATATACCTGGTCCGAGATCGAAACCTGGCGGTCAATGGACTGCTATAAGTCAGAAACTTCGTAAGAACGACGAATCCAGCCATATACTGGAAAGATTCCTCATGAATATATTCTCTGTATATGTTAAACAAACACATTTTCGTCGACTTCGAGGCATATACCTGGTCCGAGATCGAAACCTGACGGTCAGTGGACTGCTTTAAGTCGGAAACTTCGTAAGGACGACGAATCCAGCCATATACTGGAATGATTCCTCAGGAATATATTCCCTGTATATGTTAAACAGACACATTTTCGTCAACTTCGAGGCATATACCTGGTCTGAGATCGAAACCTGGCAGTCAATGGTCTGCTATAAGTCGGAAAATTCGAAAGAACGACGAATCCAGCCATATACTGGAAAGATTCCTCAGGAATATATTCCCTGTATATGTTAAACAGACACATTTTCGTCGACTTCTTTGCATATACCTGGTCCGAGATCGAAACCTGGCGGTCAGTGGACTGTTATAAGTCGGAAACTACGTAAGAACGACGAATCTAGCCATATACTGGAAAGATTCCTCAGGAATATATTCCTTGTATATGTTAAACAGACACATTTTCGTCGACTTCGAGGCATATACATGGTCCGAGATCGAAACCTGGCGGTCAGTGGACTGTTATAAGTCGGAAACTTTGAAAGAACGACGAATCCAACAATATAATGGAAAGATTCCTCATGAATATATTCCCTGTATATGTTAAACAGACACATTTTCGTCGACTTCGAGGCATATACCTGGTCCGAGATCGAAACTTGGCTGTCAGTGGACTGCTATAAGTCGGAAACTTCGTAAGAAGGACGAATCCAGCCATATACTGGATGATTCCTCAGAAATATATTCCCTATATATGTTAAACAGACACATTTTCGTCGACTTCGAGGCATATACCTGGTCTGATATCGAAACCTGGCGATCAGTGGACTGCTATAAGTCGGAAACTTCGTAAGAACATAGAATCCAGCCATATACTGGAATGACTCCTAAGGAATATATTCCCTGTATATGTTAAACAAACACATTTTCGTCGACTTCGAGGCATATACCTGGTCCGAGATCGAAACCTGACGGTCAGTGGACTGATATAAGTCGGAAACTTCGTAAGAACGACGAATCCATCCATATACTGGAATGATTCCTTAGGAATATATTCCCTGTATATGTTAAACAGACACATTTTCGTTGACTTCGAGGCATATACCTGGTCTGATATCGAAGCCTGGCAGTAAGTGGACTGCTATAAGTCGGAAACTTCGTAAGAACGACGAATCCAGCCATATACCGGAAATATTCCTCAGGAATATATTCCCTGTATATGTTAAACAGACACATTTTCGTCGAATTCGAGGCATATAAATGGTCCGAGATCGAAACCTGGCGGCCAGTGGACTGTTATAAGTCGGAAACTTCGTAAGAAAGACGAATCCAACCATATACTGGAAAGATTCCTCAGGATTATATTCCATGTATATGTTAAACAGACACATTTTCGTCGACTTCGAGGCATATGCCTGGTCCAATATCAAAACCTGGCGGTCAGTGGACTGCTATAAGTCGGAAACTTCGTAAGAACGACGAATCCAGCCATATACTGGAAAGATTCCTCATGAATATATTCTCTGTATATGTTAAACAAACACATTTTCGTCGACTTCGAGGCATATACCTGGTCCGAGATCGAAACCTGACGGTCAGTGGACTGCTTTAAGTCGGAAACTTCGTAAGGACGACGAATCCAGCCATATACTGGAATGATTCCTCAGGAATATATTCCCTGTATATGTTAAACAGACACATTTTCGTCAACTTCGAGGCATATACCTGGTCTGAGATCGAAACCTGGCAGTCAATGGTCTGTTATAAGTCGGAAAATTCGAAAGAACGACGAATCCAGCCATATACTGGAAAGATTCCTCAGGAATATATTCCCTGTATATGTTAAACAGACACATTTTCGTCGACTTCTTTGCATATACCTGGTCCGAGATCGAAACCTGGCGGTCAGTGGACTGTTATAAGTTGGAAACTATGTAAGAACGACGAATCTAGCCATATACTGGAAAGATTCCTCAGGAATATATTCCTTGTATATGTTAAACAGACACATTTTCGTCGACTTCGAGGCATATACATGGTCCGAGATCGAAACCTGGCGGTCAGTGGACTGTTATAAGTCGGAAACTTTGTAAGAACGACGAATCCAACAATATAATGGAAAGATACCTCATGAATATATTCCCTGTATATGTTAAACAGACACATTTTCGTCAAATTCGAGGCATATGCCTGGTCCGATATCAAAACCTGGCGGTCAGTGGACTGCTATAAGTCGGAAACTTCGTAAGAACGACGAATCCAGCCATATACTGGAAAGATTCCTCATGAATATATTCTCTGTATATGTTAAACAAACACATTTTCGTCGACTTCGAGGCATATACCTGGTCCGAGATCGAAACCTGACGGCCAGTGGACTGCTTTAAGTCGGAAACTTCGTAAGGACGACGAATCCAGCCATATACTGGAATGATTCCTCAGGAATATATTCCCTGTATATGTTAAACAGACACATTTTCGTCGACTTCGAGGCATATACCTGGTCCGAGATCGAAACCTGGCAGTCAATGGTCTGCTATAAGTGGGAAAATTCGAAAGAACGACGAATCCAGCCATATACTGGAAAGATTCCTCAGGAATATATTCCCTGTATATGTTAAACAGACACATTTTCGTCGACTTCTTTGCATATACCTGGTCCGAGATCGAAACCTGGCGGTCAGTGGACTGTTATAAGTCAGAAACTATGTAAGAACGATGAATCTAGCCATATACTGGAAAGATTCCTCAGGAATATATTCCTTGTATATGTTAAACAGACACATTTTCGTCGACTTCGAGGCATATACATGGTCCGAGATCGAAACCTGACGGTCAGTGGACTGTTATAAGTCGGAAACTTTGTAAGAACGACGAATCCAACAATATAATGGAAAGATTCCTCATGAATATATTCCCTGTATATGTTAAACAGACACATTTTCGTCGACTTCGAGGCATGTGTCTGGTCCGATATTGAAACCTGGCGGTCAGTGGACGCTATAAGTCGGAAACTTCGTAAGAACGACGAATCTAGCCATATACTGGATTGATTCCTCAGGAATATATTCTCTGTATATGTTAAACAAACACATTTTCGTCGACTTCGAGGCATATACCTGGTCCGAGATCGAAACCTGGCGGTCAATGGACTGCTATAAGTCAGAAACTTCGTAAGAACGACGAATCCAGCCATATACTGGAAAGATTCCTCATGAATATATTCTCTGTATATGTTAAACAAACACATTTTCGTCGACTTCGAGGCATATACCTGGTCCGAGATCGAAACCTGACGGTCAGTGGACTGCTTTAAGTCGGAAACTTCGTAAGGACGACGAATCCAGCCATATACTGGAATGATTCCTCAGGAATATATTCCCTGTATATGTTAAACAGACACATTTTCGTCAACTTCGAGGCATATACCTGGTCCGAGATCGAAACCTGGCAGTCAATGGTCTGCTATAAGTCGGAAAATTCGAAAGAACGACGAATCCAGCCATATACTGGAAAGATTAGTCAGGAATATATTCCTTGTATATGTTAAACAGACACATTTTCGTCGACTTCTTTGCATATACCTGGTCCGAGATCGAAACCTGGCGGTCAGTGGACTGTTATAAGTCGGAAACTACGTAAGAACGACGAATCTAGCCATATACTGGAAAGATTCCTCAGGAATATATTCCTTGTATATGTTAAACAGACACATTTTCGTCGACTTCGAGGCATATACATGGTCCGAGATCGAAACCTGGCGGTCAGTGGACTGTTATAAGTCGGAAACTTTGTAAGAACGACGAATCCAACAATATAATGGAAAGATTCCTCATGAATATATTCCCTGTATATGTTAAACAGACACATTTTCGTCGACTTCGAGGCATATACCTGGTCCGAGATCGAAACTTGGCTGTCAGTGGACTGCTATAAGTCGGAAACTTCGTAAGAAGGACGAATCCAGCCATATACTGGATGATTCCTCAGAAATATATTCCCTATATATGTTAAACAGACACATTTTCGTCGACTTCGAGGCATATACCTGGTCTGATATCGAAACCTGGCGGTCAGTGGACTGCTATAAGTCGGAAACTTCGTAAGAACATAGAATCCAGCCATATACTGGAATGATTCCTAAGGAATATATTCCCTGTATATGTTAAACAGACACATTTTCGTCGACTTCGAGGCATATACCTGGTCCGAGATCGAAACCTG
>NW_020621603.1:202483-228613 GCF_003573695.1 Papaver somniferum | reverse complement strand
GGAAACTTCGTAAGAACGACGAATCCAACCATATACTGGAAAGATTCCTCAGGATTATATTCCATGTATATGTTAAACAGACACATTTTCGTCGACTTCGAGGCATATGCCTGGTCCGATATCAAAACCTGGCGGTCAGTGGACTGCTATAAGTCGGAAACTTCGTAAGAACGACGAATCCAGCCATATACTGGAAAGATTCCTCATGAATATATTCTCTGTATATGTTAAACAAACACATTTTCGTCGACTTCGAGGCATATACCTGGTCCGAGATCGAAACCTGACGGTCAGTGGACTGCTTTAAGTCGGAAACTTCGTAAGGACGACGAATCCAGCCATATACTGGAATGATTCCTCAGGAATATATTCCCTGTATATGTTAAACAGACACATTTTCGTCGACTTCGAGGCATATACCTGGTCTGAGATCGAAACCTGGCAGTCAATGGTCTGTTATAAGTGGGAAAATTCGAAAGAACGACGAATCCAGCCATATACTGGAAAGATTCCTCAGGAATATATTCCCTGTATATGTTAAACAGACACATTTTCGTCGACTTCTTTGCATATACATGGTACGAGATCGAAACCTGGCGGTCAGTGGACTGTTATAAGTTGGAAACTATGTAAGAACGACGAATCTAGCCATATACTGGAAAGATTCCTCAGGAATATATTCCTTGTATATGTTAAACAGACACATTTTCGTCGACTTCGAGGCATATACATGGTCCGAGATCGAAACCTGGCGGTCAGTGGACTGTTATAAGTCGGAAACTTTGTAAGAACGACGAATCCAACAATATAATGGAAAGATACCTCATGAATATATTCCCTGTATATGTTAAACAGACACATTTTCGTCGACTTCGAGGCATGTGCCTGGTCCGATATTGAAACCTGGCGGTCAGTGGACGCTATAAGTCGGAAACTTCGTAAGAACGACGAATCAGCCATATACTGGAATGATTCCTCAGGAATATATTCCCTGTATATGTTAAGCAGACACATTTTCGTCGACTTCGAGGCATATACCTGGTCCGAGATCGAAACTTGGCTGTCAGTGGACTGCTATAAGTCGTAAACTTCGTAAGAAGGACGAATCCAGCCATATACTGGATGATTCCTCAGAAATATATTCCCTATATATGTTAAACAGACACATTTTCGTCGACTTCGAGGCATATACCTGGTCTGATATCGAAACCTGGCGGTCAGTGGACTGCTATAAGTCGGAAACTTCGTAAGAACATAGAATCCAGCCATATACTGGAAAGATTCCTAAGGAATATATTCCCTGTATATGTTAAACAGATACATTTTCGTCGACTTCGAGGAATATACCTGGTCCGAGATCGAAACCTGACGGTCAGTGGACTGCTATAAGTCGGAAACTTCGTAAGAACGACGAATCCATCCATATACTGGAATGATTCCTTAGGAATATATTCCCTGTATATGTAAAACAGACACATTTTCGTTGACTTCGAGGCATATACCTGGTCTGATATCGAAGCCTGGCGGTAAGTGAACTGCTATAAGTCTGAAACTTCGTAAGAACGACGAATCCAGCCATATACCGGAAATATTCCTCAGGAATATATTCCCTGTATATGTTAAACAGACACATTTTCGTCGACTTCGAGGCATATACATGGTCCGAGATCGAAACCTGGCGGCCAGTGGACTGTTATAAGTCGGAAACTTCGTAAGAACGACGAATCCAACCATATACTGGAAAGATTCCTCAGGAATATATTCCCTGTATATGTTAAACAGACACATTTTCGTCGACTTCGAGGCATATGCCTGGTCCGATATCGCAACCTGGCGGTCAGTGGACTGCTATAAGTCGGAAACTCGTAAGAACGACGAATCCATCCATATACTGGAATGATTCCTCAGGAATATATTCCCTGTTTATGTTAAACATACACATTTTCGTCGACTTCGAGGCATATACCTGGTCCGAGATCGAAACTTGGCGGTCAGTGGACTGCTATAAGTCGGAAACTTCGTAAGAACGACGAATCCAGCCATATACTGGAAAGATTCCTAAGTAATATATTCCCTATATATGTTAAACAGACACATTTTCATCGACTTCGAGGCATATACCTGGTCTGATATCGAAACCTGACGGTCAGTGGACTGCTATAAGTCGGAAACTTCGTAAGAATATAAAATCCATCCATATACTGGAAAGATTCCTCAGGAATATATTCCCTGTATATGTTAAACAGACACATTTTCGTCGAATTCGAGGCATATACATGGTCCGAGATCGAAACCTGGCGGTCAGTGGACTGTTATAGGTCGGAAACTTTGTAAGAACGACGAATCCAACAATATAATGGAAAGATTCCTCATGAATATATTCCCTGTATATGTTAAACAGACACATTTTCGTCGACTTCGAGGCATGTGCCTGGTCCGATATTGAAACCTGGCGGTCAGTGGACGCTATAAGTCGGAAACTTCGTAAGAACGACGAATCCAGCCATATACTGGATTGATTCCTCAGGAATATATTCTCTGTATATGTTAAACAAACACATTTTCGTCGACTTCGAGGCATATACCTGGTCCGAGATCGAAATCTGGCGGTCAATGGACTGCTATAAGTCAGAAACTTCGTAAGAACGACGAATCCAGCCATATACTGGAAAGATTCCTCATGAATATATTCTCTGTATATGTTAAACAAACACATTTTCGTCGACTTCGAGGCATATACCTGGTCCGAGATCGAAACCTGACTGTCAGTGGACTGCTTTAAGTCGGAAACTTCGTAAGGACGACGAATCCAGCCATATACTGGAATGATTCCTCAGGAATATATTCCCTGTATATGTTAAACAGACACATTTTCGTCGACTTCGAGGCATATACCTGGTCCGAGATCGAAACCTGGCAGTCAATGGTCTGCTATAAGTCGGAAAATTCGAAAGAACGACGAATCCAGCCATATACTGGAAAGATTCCTCAGGAATATATTCCTTGTATATGTTAACAGACACATTTTCGTTGACTTCGAGGCATATGCCTGGTCCGATATCGCAACCTGGCGGTCAGTGGACTGCTATAAGTCGGAAACTCGTAAGAACGACGAATCCATCCATATACTGGAATGATTCCTCAGGAATATATTCCCTGTATATGTTAAACAGACACATTTTCGTTGACTTCGAGGCATATACCTGGTCTGATATCGAAGCCTGGCGGTAAGTGGACTGCTATAAGTCGGAAACTTCGTAAGAACGACGAATCCATCCATATACCGGAAATATTCCTCAGGAATATATTCCCTGTATATGTTAAACAGACACATTTTCGTCGACTTCGAGGCATATACATGGTCTGAGATCGAAACCTGGCGGCCAGTGGACTGTTATAAGTCGGAAACTTCGTAAGAACGACGAATCCAACCATATACTGGAAAGATTCCTCAGGAATATATTCCATGTATATGTTAAACAGACACATTTTCGTCGACTTCGAGGCATATGCCTGGTCCGAGATCGAAACCTGGCGGTCAGTGGACTGTTATAAGTCGAAAACTACGTAAGAACGACGAATCTAGCCATATACTGGAAAGATTCCTCAGGAATATATTCCTTGTATATGTTAAACAGACACATTTTCGTCGACTTCGAGGCATATACATGGTCAGAGATCGAAACCTGGCGGTCAGTGGACTGTTATAAGTCGGAAACTTTGTAAGAACGACGAATCCAACAATATAATGGAAAGATTCCTCATGAATATATTCCCTGTATATGTTAAACAGACACATTTTCGTCGACTTCGAGGCATTTACCTGGTCCGAGATCGAAACTTGGCTGTCAGTGGACTGCTATAAGTCGGAAACTTCGTAAGAAGGACGAATCCAGCCATATACTGGATGATTCCTCAGAAATATATTCCCTATATATGTTAAACAGACACATTTTCGTCGACTTCGAGGCATATACCTGGTCTGATATCGAAACCTGGCGATCAGTGGACTGCTATAAGTCGGAAACTTCGTAAGAACATAGAATCCAGCCATATACTGGAATGACTCCTAAGGAATATATTCCCTGTATATGTTAAACAAACACATTTTCGTCGACTTCGAGGCATATACCTGGTCCGAGATCGAAACCTGACGGTCAGTGGACTGATATAAGTCGGAAACTTCGTAAGAACGACGAATCCATCCATATACTGGAATGATTCCTTAGGAATATATTCTCTGTATATGTTAAACAGACACATTTTCGTTGACTTCGAGGCATATACCTGGTCTGATATCGAAGCCTGGCGGTAAGTGGACTGCTATAAGTCGGAAACTTCGTAAGAACGACGAATCCAGCCATATACCGGAAATATTCCTCAGGAATATATTCCCTGTATATGTTAAACAGACACATTTTCGTCGACTTCGAGGCATATACATGGTCCGAGATCGAAACCTGGCGGCCAGTGGACTGTTATAAGTCGGAAACTTCGTAAGAACGACGAATCCAACCATATACTGGAAAGATTCCTCAGGATTATATTCCATGTATATGTTAAACATACACATTTTCGTCGACTTCGAGGCATATGCCTGGTCCGATATCAAAACCTGGCGGTCAGTGGACTGCTATAAGTCGGAAACTTCGTAAGAACGACGAATCCAGCCATATACTGGAAAGATTCCTCATGAATATATTCTCTGTATATGTTAAACAAACACATTTTCGTCGACTTCGAGGAATATACCTGGTCCGATATCGAAACCTGACGGTCAGTGGACTGTTTTAAGTCGGAAACTTCGTAAGGACGACGAATCCAGCCATATACTGGAATGATTCCTCAGGAATATATTCCCTGTATATGTTAAACAGACACATTTTCGTCGACTTCGAGGAATATACCTGGTCCGAGATCGAAACCTGGCAGTCAATGGTCTGTTATAAATGGGAAAATTCGAAAGAACGACGAATCCAGCCATATACTGGAAAGATTCCTCAGGAATATATTCCCTGTATATGTTAAACAGACACATTTTCGTCGACTTCTTTGCATATACCTGGTCCGAGATCGAAACCTGGCGGTCAGTGGACTGTTATAAGTCGGAAACTATGTAAGAACGACGAATCTAGCCATATAATGGAAAGATTCCTCAGGAATATATTCCTTGTATATGTTAAACAGACACATTTTCGTCGACTTCGAGGCATATACATGGTCCGAGATCGAAACCTGGCGGTCAGTGGACTGTTATAAGTCGGAAACTTTGTAAGAACGACGAATCCAACAATATAATGGAAAGATACCTCATGAATATATTCCATGTATATGTTAAACAGACACATTTTCGTCGACTTCGAGGCATGTGCCTGGTCCGATATTGAAACCTGGCGGTCAGTGGACGCTATAAGTCGGAAACTTCGTAAGAACGACGAATCCAGCCATATACTGGAATGATTCCTCAGGAATATATTCCCTGTATATGTTAAACAGACACATTTTCGTCGAATTCGAGGCATATGCCTGGTCCGATATCGAAACCTGGCGGTCAGTGGACTACTATAAGTCGGAAACTTCGTAAGAACGACGAATCCAGCCATATACTGGAATGATTCCTCGGGAATATATTCCATGTATATGTTAAACAAACACATTTTCGTCGACTTCGAGGCATATACCTGGTCCGAGATCGAAACCTGACGGTCACTGGACTGCTATAAGTCGGAAACTTCGTAAGAACGACGAATCTAGCCATATACTGGAATGATTTCTCAGGAATATATTCCCTGTATATGTTAAACAGACACATTTTCGTCGACTTCGAGGCATATACCTGGTCTGATATCGAAACCTGGCGGTCAGTGGACTGCTATAAGTCGGAAACTTGGTAAGAACATAAAATACATCCATATACTGGAAAGATTCCTCAGGAATATATTCCCTGTATATGTTAAACAGACACATTTTCGTCGAATTCGAGGCATATGCCTGGTCAGATATCGAAACCTGGCGGTCAGTGGACTGCTATAAGTCGGAAACTTCGTAAGAACGACGAATCCAGCCATATACTGGAATGATTCCTCAGGAATATATTCCATGTATATGTTAAACAGACACATTTTCGTCGACTTCGAGGCATATACCTGGTCCGAGATCGAAACCTGACGGTCACTGGACTGCTATAAGTCGGAAACTTCGTAAGAACGACGAATCCAGCCATATACTGGAATGATTTCTCAGGAATATATTCCCTGTATATGTTAAACAGACACATTTTCGTCGACTTCGAGGCATATACCTGGTCTGATATCGAAACCTGGCGGTCAGTGGACTGCTATAAGTCGGAAACTTCGTAAGAACATAAAATCCATCCATATACTGGAAAGATTCCTCAGGAATATATTCCCTGTATATGTTAAACAGACACATTTTCGTCGAATTCGAGGCATATGCCTGGTCAGATATCGAAACCTGGCGGTCAGTGGACTGCTATAAGTCGGAAACTTCGTAAGAACGACGAATCCAGCCATATACTGGAATGATTCCTCAGGAATATATTCCATGTATATGTTAAACAGACACATTTTCGTCGACTTCGATGCATATACCTGGTCCGAGATCGAAACCTGGCGGTAAGTGGACTGCTACAAGTCGAAAACTTCGTAAGAACGACGAATCCAGCCATATACCGGAAATATTCCTCAGGAATATATTCCCTGTATATGTTAAACAGACACATTTTCGTCGACTTCGAGGCATATACTTGGTCCGAGATCGAAACCTGGCGGTCAATGGACTGCTATAAGTCAGAAACTTCGTAAGAACGACGAATCCAGCCATATACTGGAAAGATTCCTGATGAATATATTCTCTTTATATGTTAAACAAACACATTTTCGTCGACTTCGAGGCATATACCTGGTCCGATATCGAAACCTGTCAGTCAATGGTCTGCTATAAGTGGGAAAATTCGAAAGAACGACGAATCCAGCCATATACTGGAAAGATTCCTCAGGAATATATTCCATGTATATGTTAAACAGACACATTTTCGTCGACTTCTTTGCATATACCTGGTCCGAGATTGAAACCTGGCGGTCAGTGGACAGTTATAAGTCGGAAACTATGTAAGAACGACGAATCTAGCCATATACTGGAAAGATTCCTCAGGAATATATTCCTTGTATATGTTAAACAGACACATTTTCGTCGACTTCGAGGCATATACATGGTCCGAGATCAAAACCTGGCGGTCAGTGGACTGTTATAAGTCGGAAACTTTGTAAGAACGACGAATCCAACAATATAATGGAAAGATACCTCATGAATATATTCCCTGTATATGTTAAACAGATACATTTTCGTCGACTTCGAGGCATGTGCCTGGTCCGATATTGAAACCTGGCGGTCAGTGGACGCTATAAGTCGGAAACTTCGTAAGAACGACGAATCCAGCCATATACTGGAATGATTCCTCGGGAATATATTCCCTGTATATGTTAAGCAGACACATTTTCGTCGACTTCGAGGCATATACCTGGTCCGAGATCGAAACTTGGCTGTCAGTGGACTGCTATAAGTCGTAAACTTCGTAAGAAGGACGAATCCAGCCATATACTGGAAGATTCCTCAGAAATATATTCTTTATATATGTTAAACAGACACATTTTCGTCGACTTCGAGGCATATACCTGGTCTGATATCGAAACCTGGCGGTCAGTGGACTGCTATAAGTCGGAAACTTCGTAAGAACATAGAATCCAGCCATATACTGGAAAGATTCCTAAGGAATATATTCCCTGTATATGTTAAACATACACATTTTCGTCGACTTCGAGGCATATACCTGGTCCGAGATCGAAACCTGGCGGTCAGTGGACTGCTATAAGTCGGAAACTTCGTAAGAACGACGAATCCATCCATATACTGGAATGATTCCTTAGGAATATATTCCCTGTATATGTTAAACAGACACATTTTCGTTGACTTCGAGGCATATACCTGGTCTGATATCGAAGCCTGGCGGTAAGTGGACTGCTATAAGTCGGAAACTTCGTAAGAACGACGAATCCAGCCATATACCGGAAATATTCCTCAGGAATATATTCCATGTATATGTTAAACAGACACATTTTCGTCGACTTCGAGGCATATACATGGTCCGAGATCGAAACCTGGCGGCCAGTGGACTGTTATAAGTCGGAAACTTCGTAAGAACGACGAATCCAACCATATACTGGAAAGATTCCTCGGGAATATATTCCCTGTATATGTTAAACAAACACATTTTCGTCGACTTCGAGGCATATGCCTGGTCCGATATCGCAACCTGGCGGTCAGTGGACTGCTATAAGTCGGAAACTCGTAAGAACGACGAATCCATCCATATACTGGAATGATTCCTCAGGAATATATTCCCTGTATATGTTAAACATACACATTTTCGTCGACTTCGAGGCATATACCTGGTCCGAGATCGAAACTTGGCGGTCAGTGGACTGCTATAAGTCGGAAACTTCGTAAGAACGACGAATCCATCCATATACTGGAAAGATTCCTTAGGAATATATTCCCTATATATGTTAAACAGACACATTTTCATCGACTTCGAGGCATATACCTGGTCTGATAACGAAACCTGGCGGTCAGTGGACTGCTATAAGTCGGAAACTTCGTAAGAATATAAAATCCATCCATTTACTGGAAAGATTCCTCAGGAATATATTCCCTGTATATGTTAAACAGACACATTTTCGTCGAATTCGAGGCATATGCCTGGTCAGATATCGAAACCTGGCGGTCAGTGGACTACTATAAGTCGGAAACTTCGTAAGAACGACGAATCCAGCCATATACTGGAATGATTCCTCAGGAATATATTCCATGTATATGTTAAACAGACACATTTTCGTCGACTTCGAGGCATATACCTGGTCCGAGATCGAAACCTGACGGTCACTGGACTGCTATAAGTCGGAAACTTCGTAAGAACGACGAATCTAGCCATATACTGGAATGATTTCTCAGGAATATATTCCCTGTATATGTTAAACAGACACATTTTCGTCGACTTCGAGGCATATACCTGGTATGATATCGAAGCCTGGCGGTAAGTGGACTGCTATAAGTCGGAAACTTCGTAAGAACGACTAATCCAGCCATAAACTGGAATGATTTCTCAGGAATATATTCCCTGTATATGTTAAACAGACACATTTTCGTCGACTTCGAGGCATATACCTGGTCCGAGATCGAAACCTGACGGTCACTGGACTGCTATAAGTCGGAAACTTCGTAAGAACGACGAATCCAGCCATATACTGGAATGATTTCTCAGGAATATATTCCCTGTATATGTTAAACAGACACATTTTCGTCGACTTCGAGGCATATACCTGGTCTGATATCGAAACCTGGCGGTCAGTGGACTGCTATAAGTCGGAAACTTCGTAAGAACATAAAATCCATCCATATACTGGAAAGATTCCTCAGGAATATATTCCCTGTATATGTTAAACAGACACATTTTCGTCGAATTCGAGGCATATGCCTGGTCAGATATCGAAACCTGGCGGTCAGTGGACTGCTATAAGTCGGAAAATTCGTAAGAACGACGAATCCATCCATATACTGGAATGATTCCTCAGGAATATATTCCATGTATATGTTAAACAGACACATTTTCCTCGACTTCGATGCATATACCTGGTCCGAGATCGAAACCTGGCGGTAAGTGGACTGCTACAAGTCGAAAACTTCGTAAGAACGACGAATCCAGCCATATACCGGAAATATTCCTCAGGAATATATTCCCTGTATATGTTAAACAGACACATTTTCGTCGACTTCGAGGCATATACTTGGTCCGAGATCGAAACCTGGCGGTCAATGGACTGCTATAAGTCAGAAACTTCGTAAGAACGACGAATCCAGCCATATACTGGAAAGATTCCTGATGAATATATTCTCTTTATATGTTAAACAAACACATTTTCGTCGACTTCGAGGCATATACCTGGTCCGAGATCGAAACCTGACGGTCAGTGGACTGCTTTAAGTCGGAAACTTCGTAAGGACGACGAATCCAGCCATATACTGGAATGATTCCTCAGGAATATATTCCCTGTATATGTTAAACAGACACATTTTCGTCGACTTCGAGGCATATACCTGGTCCGAGATCGAAACCTGGCAGTCAATGGTCTGCTATAAGTCGGAAAATTCGAAAGAACGACGAATCCAGCCATATACTGGAAAGATTCCTCAGGAATATATTCCCTGTATATGTTAAACAGACACATTTTCGTCGACTTCTTTGCATATACCTGGTCCGAGATCGAAACCTGGCGGTCAGTGGACTGTTATAAGTCGGAAACTACGTAAGAACGACGAATCTAGCCATATACTGGAAAGATTCCTCAGGAATATATTCCTTGTATATGTTAAACAGACACATTTTCGTCGACTTCGAGGCATATACATGGTCCGAGATCGAAACCTGGCGGTCAGTGGACTGTTATAAGTCGGAAACTTTGTAAGAACGACGAATCCAACAATATAATGGAAAGATTCCTCATGAATATATTCCCTGTATATGTTAAACAGACACATTTTCGTCGACTTCGAGGCATATACCTGGTCCGAGATCGAAACTTGGCTGTCAGTGGACTGCTATAAGTCGGAAACTTCGTAAGAAGGACGAATCCAGCCATATACTGGATGATTCCTCAGAAATATATTCCCTATATATGTTAAACAGACACATTTTCGTCGACTTCGAGGCATATACCTGGTCTGATATCGAAACCTGGCGGTCAGTGGACTGCTATAAGTCGGAAACTTCGTAAGAACATAGAATCCAGCCATATACTGGAAAGATTCCTAAGGAATATATTCCCTGTATATGTTAAACAGATACATTTTCGTCGACTTCGAGGAATATACCTGGTCCGAGATCGAAACCTGACGGTCAGTGGACTGCTATAAGTCGGAAACTTCGTAAGAACGACGAATCCATCCATATACTGGAATGATTCCTTAGGAATATATTCCCTGTATATGTAAAACAGACACATTTTCGTTGACTTCGAGGCATATACCTGGTCTGATATCGAAGCCTGGCGGTAAGTGAACTGCTATAAGTCTGAAACTTCGTAAGAACGACGAATCCAGCCATATACCGGAAATATTCCTCAGGAATATATTCCCTGTATATGTTAAACAGACACATTTTCGTCGACTTCGAGGCATATACATGGTCCGAGATCGAAACCTGGCGGCCAGTGGACTGTTATAAGTCGGAAACTTCGTAAGAACGACGAATCCAACCATATACTGGAAAGATTCCTCAGGAATATATTCCCTGTATATGTTAAACAGACACATTTTCGTCGACTTCGAGGCATATGCCTGGTCCGATATCGCAACCTGGCGGTCAGTGGACTGCTATAAGTCGGAAACTCGTAAGAACGACGAATCCATCCATATACTGGAATGATTCCTCAGGAATATATTCCATGTATATGTTAAACATACACATTTTCGTCGACTTCGAGGCATATACCTGGTCCGAGATCGAAACTTGGCGGTCAGTGGACTGCTATAAGTCGGAAACTTCGTAAGAACGACGAATCCAGCCATATACTGGAAAGATTCCTTAGGAATATATTCCCTATATATGTTAAACATACACATTTTCGTCGACTTCGAGGCATATACCTGGTCTGATATTGAAACCTGGCGGTCAGTGGATTGCTATAAGTCGGAAACTTCGTAAGAATATAAAATCCATCCATATACTAGAAAGATTCCTCAGGAATATATTCCCTGTATATGTTAAACAGACACATTTTCGTCGAATTCGAGGCATATGCCTGGTCCGATATCGAAACCTGGCGGTCAGTGGACTGCTATAAGTCGGAAACTTCGTAAGAACGACGAATCCATCCATATACTGGAAAGATTCCTGATGAATATATTCTCTTTATATGTTAAACAAACACATTTTCGTCGACTTCGAGGCATATACCTGGTCTGATATCGAAGTCTGGCGGTAAGTGGACTGCTATAAGTCGGAAACTTCGTAAGAACGACTAATCCAGCCATATACCGGAAATATTCCTCAGGAATATATTCCCTGTATATGTTAAACAGACACATTTTCGTCGACTTCGAGGCATATACATGGTCCGAGATCGAAACCTGGCGGCCAGTGGACTGTTATAAGTCGGAAACTTCGTAAGAACAACGAATCCAACCATATACTGGAAAGATTCCTCAGGAATATATTCCTTGTATATGTTAAACAGACACATTTTCGTCGACTTCGAGGCATATGCCTGGTCCGATATCGCAACCTGGCGGTCAGTGGACTGTTATAAGTCGGAAACTACGTAAGAACGACGAATCTAGCCATATACTGGAATGATTCCTCAGGAATATATTCCTTGTATATGTTAAACAGACACATTTTCGTCGACCTCGAGGCATATACATGGTCCGAGATCGAAACCTGGCGGTCAGTGGACTGTTATAAGTCGGAAACTTTGTAAGAACGACGAATCCAACAATATAATGGAAAGATTCCTCATGAATATATTCCCTGTATATGTTAAACAGACACATTTTTGTCGACTTCGAGGCATGTGCCTGGTCCGATATCGAAACCTGGCGGTCAGTGGACTGTTATAAGTCGGAAACTTTGTAAGAACGACGAATCTAGCCATATACTGGAATGATTCCTCAGGAATATATTCCTTGTATATGTTAAACAGACACATTTTCGTCGACTTCGAGGCATATACATGGTCCGAGATCGAAACCTGGCGGTCAGTGGACTGTTATAAGTCGGAAACTTTGTAAGAACGACGAATCCAACAATATAATGGAAAGATTCCTCATGAATATATTCCCTGTATATGTTAAACAGACACATTTTTGTCGACTTCGAGGCATGTGCCTGGTCCGATATCGAAACCTGGCGGTCAGTGGACTTCTATAAGTCGGAAACTTCGTAAGAACGACGAATCCAGCCATATACTGGAATGATTCCTCAGGAATATATTCCCTGTATATGTTAAGCAGACACATTTTCGTCGACTTCGAGGCATATACCTGGTCCGAGATCGAAACCTGACGGTCAGTGGACTGCTATAAGTCGGAAACTTCGTAAGAACGACGAATCCATCCATATACTGGAATGATTCCTTAGGAATATATTCCCTGTATATGTTAAACAGACACATTTTCGTTGACTTCGAGGCATATACCTGGTCTGATATCGAAGCCTGGCGGTAAGTGGACTGCTATAAGTCGGAAACTTCGTAAGAACGACTAATCCAGCCATATACCGGAAATATTCCTCATGAATATATTCCTTGTATATGTTAAACAGACACATTTTCGTCGACTTCGAGGCATATACATGGTCCGAGATCGAAACCTGGCGGCCAGTGGACTGTTATAAGTCGGAAACTTCGTAAGAACGACGAATCCAACCATATACTGGAAAGATTCCTCAGGAATATATTCCTTGTATATGTTAAACAGACACATTTTCGTCGACTTCGAGGCATATGCCTGGTCCGATATCGCAACCTGGCGGTCAGTGGACTGCTATAAGTCGGAAACTCGTAAGAACGACGAATCCATCCATATACTGGAATGATTCCTCAGGAATATATTCCCTGTATATGTTAAACAGACACATTTTCGTTGACTTCGAGGCATATACCTGGTCTGATATCGAAGCCTGGCGGTAAGTGGACTGCTATAAGTCGGAAACTTCGTAAGAACGACGAATCCATCCATATACCGGAAATATTCCTCAGGAATATATTCCCTGTATATGTTAAACAGACACATTTTCGTCGACTTCGAGGCATATACATGGTCTGAGATCGAAACCTGGCGGCCAGTGGACTGTTATAAGTCGGAAACTTCGTAAGAACGACGAATCCAACCATATACTGGAAAGATTCCTCAGGAATATATTCCATGTATATGTTAAACAGACACATTTTCGTCGACTTCGAGGCATATGCCTGGTCCGATATCGAAACCTGGCGGTCAGTGGACTGCTATAAGTCGGAAACTTCGTAAGAACGACGAATCCAGCCATATACTGGAAAGATTCCTCATGAATATATTCTCTGTATATGTTAAACAAACACATTTTCGTCGACTTCGAGGCATATACCTGGTCCGAGATCGAAACCTGACGGTCAGTGGACTGCTTTAAGTCGGAAACTTCGTAAGGACGACGAATCCAGCCATATACTGGAATGATTCCTCAGGAATATATTCCCTGTATATGTTAAACAGACACATTTTCGTCGACTTCGAGGCATATACCTGGTCCGAGATCGAAACCTGGCAGTCAATGGTCTGCTATAAGTCGGAAAATTCGAAAGAACGACGAATCCAGCCATATACTGGAAAGATTCCTCAGGAATATATTCCCTGTATATGTTAAACAGACACATTTTCGTCGACTTCTTTGCATATACCTGGTCCGAGATCGAAACCTGGCGGTCAGTGGACTGTTATAAGTCGGAAACTACGTAAGAACGACGAATCTAGCCATATACTGGAAAGATTCCTCAGGAATATATTCCTTGTATATGTTAAACAGACACATTTTCGTCGACTTCGAGGCATATACATGGTCCGAGATCGAAACCTGGCGGTCAGTGGACTGTTATAAGTCGGAAACTTTGTAAGAACGACGAATCCAACAATATAATGGAAAGATTCCTCATGAATATATTCCCTGTATATGTTAAACAGACACATTTTCGTCGACTTCGAGGCATATACCTGGTCCGAGATCGAAACTTGGCTGTCAGTGGACTGCTATAAGTCGGAAACTTCGTAAGAAGGACGAATCCAGCCATATACTGGATGATTCCTCAGAAATATATTCCCTATATATGTTAAACAGACACATTTTCGTCGACTTCGAGGCATATACCTGGTCTGATATCGAAACCTGGCGGTCAGTGGACTGCTATAAGTCGGAAACTTCGTAAGAACATAGAATCCAGCCATATACTGGAAAGATTCCTAAGGAATATATTCCCTGTATATGTTAAACAGATACATTTTCGTCGACTTCGAGGAATATACCTGGTCCGAGATCGAAACCTGACGGTCAGTGGACTGCTATAAGTCGGAAACTTCGTAAGAACGACGAATCCATCCATATACTGGAATGATTCCTTAGGAATATATTCCCTGTATATGTAAAACAGACACATTTTCGTTGACTTCGAGGCATATACCTGGTCTGATATCGAAGCCTGGCGGTAAGTGAACTGCTATAAGTCTGAAACTTCGTAAGAACGACGAATCCAGCCATATACCGGAAATATTCCTCAGGAATATATTCCCTGTATATGTTAAACAGACACATTTTCGTCGACTTCGAGGCATATACATGGTCCGAGATCGAAACCTGGCGGCCAGTGGACTGTTATAAGTCGGAAACTTCGTAAGAACGACGAATCCAACCATATACTGGAAAGATTCCTCAGGAATATATTCCCTGTATATGTTAAACAGACACATTTTCGTCGACTTCGAGGCATATGCCTGGTCCGATATCGCAACCTGGCGGTCAGTGGACTGCTATAAGTCGGAAACTCGTAAGAACGACGAATCCATCCATATACTGGAATGATTCCTCAGGAATATATTCCATGTATATGTTAAACATACACATTTTCGTCGACTTCGAGGCATATACCTGGTCCGAGATCGAAACTTGGCGGTCAGTGGACTGCTATAAGTCGGAAACTTCGTAAGAACGACGAATCCAGCCATATACTGGAAAGATTCCTTAGGAATATATTCCCTATATATGTTAAACATACACATTTTCGTCGACTTCGAGGCATATACCTGGTCTGATATTGAAATCTGGCGGTCAGTGGATTGCTATAAGTCGGAAACTTCGTAAGAATATAAAATCCATCCATATACTAGAAAGATTCCTCAGGAATATATTCCCTGTATATGTTAAACAGACACATTTTCGTCGAATTCGAGGCATATGCCTGGTCCGATATCGAAACCTGGCGGTCAGTGGACTATTATAAGTCGGAAACTTCGTAAGAACGACGAATCCAGCCATATACTGGAATGATTCCTTAGGAATATATTCCATGTATATGTTAAACAGACACATTTTCGTCGACTTCGAGGCATATACCTGGTCCGAGATCGAAACCTGACGGTCATTGGACTGCTATAAGTCGGAAACTTCGTAAGAACGACGAATCCAGCCATATACTGGAATGATTTCTCAGGAATATATTCCCTGTATATGTTAAACAGACACATTTTCGTCGACTTCGAGGCATATACCTGGTCTGATATCGAAACCTGGCGGTCAGTGGACTGCTATAAGTCGGAAACTTCGTAAGAACATAAAATCCATCCATATACTGGAAAGATTCCTCAGGAATATATTCCCTGTATATGTTAAACAGACACATTTTCGTCGAATTCGAGGCATATGCCTGGTCAGATATCGAAACCTGGCGGTCAGTGGACTGCTATAAGTCGGAAACTTCGTAAGAACGACGAATCCAGCCATATACTGGAATGATTCCTCAGGAATATATTCCATGTATATGTTAAACAGACACATTTTCGTCGACTTCGATGCATATACCTGGTCCGAGATCGAAACCTGGTGGTAAGTGGACTGCTACAAGTCGAAAACTTCGTAAGAACGACGAATCCATCCATATACCGAAAATATTCCTCAGGAATATATTCCCTGTATATGTTAAACAGACACATTTTCGTCGACTTCGAGGCATATACTTGGTCCGAGATCGAAACCTGGCGGTCAATGGACTGCTATAAGTCAGAAACTTCGTAAGAACGACGAATCCAGCCATATACTGGAAAGATTCCTGATGAATATATTCTCTTTATATGTTAAACAAACACATTTTCATCGACTTCGAGGCATATACCTGGTCCGAGATCGAAACCTGACGGTCAGTGGACTGTTTTAAGTCGGAAACTTCGTAAGGACGACGAATCCAGCCATATACTGGAATGATTCCTCAGGAATATATTCCCTGTATATGTTAAACAGACACATTTTCGTCGACTTCGAGGCATATACCTGGTCCGAGATCGAAACCTGACGGTCAGTGGACTGCTATAAGTCGGAAACTTCGTAAGAACGACGAATCCATCCATATACTGGAATGATTCCTTAGGAATATATTCCCTGTATATGTTAAACAGACACATTTTCGTTGACTTCGAGGCATATACCTGGTCTGATATCGAAGCCTGGCGGTAAGTGGACTGCTATAAGTCGGAAACTTCGTAAGAACGACGAATCCAGCCATATACCGGAAATATTCCTCAGGAATATATTCCCTGTATATGTTAAACAGACACATTTTCGTCGACTTCGAGGCATATACCTGGTCCGAGATCGAAACCTGGCGGTCAGTGGACTGCTATAAGTCGGAAACTTCGTAAGAACGACGAATCCAACCATATAATGGAAAGATTCCTCAGGAATATATTCCATGTATATGTTAAACAGACACATTTTCGTCGACTTCGAGGCATATACATGGTCCGATATAGAAACCTGACGGTCAGTAGACTGTTATAAGTCGGAAACTTCGTAAGAACGACGAATCCAGCCATATACTCGAAAGATTCCTCAGGAATATATTCCTTGTATATGTTAAACAGACACATTTTCATCGACTTCGAGGCATATACCTGGTCCGAGATCGAAACCTGGCGGTCAGTGGACTGCTATAAGTCGGAAACTTCGTAAGAACGACGAATCCAGCCATATACTGGAAAGATTCCTCAGGAATATATTCCCTGTATATGTTAAACATACACATTTTCGTCGACTTCGAGGCATATACCTGGTCTGAGATTTAAACCTGGCGGTCAGTGGACTGCTATAAGTCGGAAACTTCGTAAGAACGACGAATCCAGCCATATACTGGAATGATTCCTCGGGAATATATTCCCTATGTATGTTAAACAGACACATTTTCGTCGACTTCGAGGCATATACCTGGTCCGAGATCGAAACCTGGCGGTCAGTTAACTGCTATAAGTCGCTTACTTCATAAGAAAGACGAATCCAACCATATACTGGAAAGATTCCTCAGGAATATATTCCCTGTATATGTTAAACATACACATTTTCGTCGACTTCGAGGCATATACCTGGTCCGAGATCGAAACCTGGCGGTCAGTGAACTTCTATAAGTCGCTTACTTCGTAAGAAAGACGAATCCAACCATATACTGGAAAGATTCCTCAGGAATATATTCCCTATATATGTTAAACATACACATTTTCGTCGACTTCGAGGCATATACCTGGTCCTAGATCGAAACCTAATGGTCAGTGGACTGCTATAAGTCGGAAACTTCGTAAGAACGACGAATCCATCCATATACTGGAATGATTCCTCAGGAATATATTCCCTGTATATGTTAAACAGACACATTTTCGTCGACTTCGAGGCATATACCTGGTCTGATATCGAAACCTGGCGGTCAGTGGACTGCTATAAGTCGGAAACTTTGTAAGAACGACGAATCCATCCATATACTGGAAAGATTCCTCAGGAATATATTCCCTGTATATGTTAAACAGACACATTTTCGTCGAATTCGAGGCATATACCTGGTCTGAGATTGAAACCTGGCGGTCAATGGACTGCTATAAGTCAGAAACTTCGTAAGAACGACGAATCCAGCCATATACTGGAAAGATTCCTGATGAATATATTCTCTTTATATGTTAAACAAACACATTTTCGTCGACTTCGAGGCATATACCTGGTCCGAGATCGAAACCTGACGGTCAGTGGACTGCTTTAAGTCGGAAACTTCGTAAGGACGACGAATCCAGCCATATACTGGAATGATTCCTCAGGAATATATTCCCTGTATATGTTAAACAGACACATTTTCGTCGACTTCGAGGCATATACCTGGTCCGAGATCGAAACCTGACGGTCACTGGACTGCTATAAGTCGGAAACTTCGTAAGAACGACGAATCCAGCCATATACTGGAATGATTCCTCAGGAATATATTCCCTGTATATGTTAAACAGACACATTTTCGTCGACTTCGAGGCATATACCTGGTCCGAGATCGAAACCTGGCAGTCAATGGTCTGCTATAAGTCGGAAAATTCGAAAGAACGACGAATCCAGCTATATACTGGAAAGATTCCTCAGGAATATATTCCCTGTATATGTTAAACAGACACATTTTCGTCGACTTCTTTGCATATACCTGGTCCGAGATCGAAACCTGGCGGTCAGTGGACTGTTATAAGTCGGAAACTACGTAAGAACGACGAATCTAGCCATATACTGGAATGATTCCTCAGGAATATATTCCTTGTATATGTTAAACAGACACATTTTCGTCGACTTCGAGGCATATACATGGTCCGAGATCGAAACCTGGCGGTCAGTGAACTGTTATAAGTCGGAAACTTTGTAAGAACGACGAATCCAACAATATAATGGAAAGATTCCTCATGAATATATTCCCTGTATATATGTTAAACAGACACATTTTTGTCGACTTCGAGGCATGTGCCTGGTCCGATATCGAAACCTGGCGGTCAGTGGACTTCTATAAGTCGGGAACTTCGTAAGAACGACGAATCCAGCCATATACTGGAATGATTCCTCAGGAATATATTCCCTGTATATGTTAAGCAGACACATTTTCGTCGACTTCGTGGAATATACCTGGTCCGAGATCGAAACTTGGCTGTCAGTGGACTGCTATAAAACGGAAACTTCGTAAGAAGGACGAATCCAGCCATATACTGGATGATTCCTCAGAAATATATTCCCTATATATGTTAAACAGACACATTTTCGTCGACTTCGAGGCATATACCTGGTCAGATATCGAAACCTGGCGGTCAGTGGACTTCTATAAGTCGGAAACTTCGTAAGAACGACGAATCCAGCCATATACTGGAATGATTCCTCGGGAATATATTCCCTGTATATGTTAAACAGACACATTTTCGTCGACTTCGAGGCATATACCTGGTCAGATATCGAAACCTGGCGGTCAGTGGACTGCTATAAGTCGGAAACTTCGTAAGAACATAGAATCCATCCATATACTGGAAAGATTCCTAAGGAATATATTCCCTGTATATGTTAAACAGACACATTTTCGTCGACTTCGAGGCATATACCTGGTCCGATATCGAAACCTGACGGTCAGTGGACTGCTATAAGTCGAAAACTTCGTAAGAACGACGAATCCATCCATATACTGGAATGATTCCTTAGGAATATATTCCATGTATATGTTAAATAGACACATTTTCGTCGACTTCTAGGCATATACCTGGTCTGATATCGAAGCCTGGCGGTAAGTGGACTGCTATAAGTCGGAAAGTTCGTAAGAACGACGAATCCAGCCATATACCGGAAATATTCCTCAGGAATATATTCCCTGTATATGTTAAACAGACACATTTTCGTCGACTTCGAGGCATATACCTGGTCCGAGATCGAAACCTGGCGGTCAGTGGACTTATATAAGTAAGAAACTTCGAAAGAACGACGAATCCAGCCATATACTGGAAAGATTCCTCATGAATATATTCCCTGTATATGTTAAACAGACACATTTTCGTCGACTTCGAGGCATATACATGGTCCGAGATCAAAACCTGGCGGTCAGTGGACTGTTATAAGTCGGAAACTTCGTAAGAACGACGAATCCAACCATATACTGGAAAGATTCCTCAGGAATATATTCCATGTATATGTTAAACAGACACATTTTCGTCGACTTCGAGGCATATGCCTGGTCCGATATCGAAACCTGGCGGTCAGTGGACTGCTATAAGTCGGAAACTCGTAAGAATGACGAATCCATCCATATACTGGAATGATTCCTCAGGAATATATTCCCTGTATATGTTAAACATACATATTTTCGTCGACTTCGAGGCATATACCTGGTCCGAGATCGAAACTTGGCGGTCAGTGAACTGCTATAAGTCGGAAACTTCGTAAGAACATAGAATCCAGCCATATACTGGAAAGATTCCTCAGGAATATATTCCCTGTGTATGTTAAATGATAGACGCATTTATGTGTCTATTTTCATCTCTTTTGTGTATTTTGTTAGTACCCATTTTTTCTTATTGTGGTGTTTTTATGTTTGTTTAGGTGTTTTTGGAGCACTTCTTGGGAGGTAACCCAATCTCATGCAACCCGGTAATATCCTTCCTTCACTCTTTTGCTTCAAATAGTAACTGTCTCTCCTTGTTCATGCTTTTAATTTCATCTTTAGAACATTGAGGACAATGTTAGATTTAAGTTTGGGGGTATGGGAGAAACTTTTTAGTTGCAATAAATAAACTCCAGAGCCTAGAAATTTATGCGTATTTAGGATAGCACTAACCAATCTAAGTGGATGGAAACATTTTTGTTTTAGGAGTTGAGGAACCAATCTGACTAGATGGAAACATCTATAGAGTCTATTCATAAAAGCACAAAGCTCAGGTGTTAGAAATAACATGATAGTTTCGCCATATCTTGTCGAGTCCTTTTCACTTTCTATTTTTAGTTTTCTTTTGTTTCAAGTGATTTGGTGGGTACACGATTCAAGTTGTTACCTTTGCTAGGGTGAAATAGAGTGACTGAGTTACCTTTTCCAAAAAAAAAAAAAAAAAATAGACCGGACCAGTTAGACCAATCGGAATAAGTATTAACACTTGGATAGCAATATGCGTGTGTTCTCCCTGTTTCCGTCGCCTAAGCAAGCGTGGAATGCAGGACCCGTGGGAACTATCGTGTAATCTGCTGACAAGAAGCATGCGCTTGGATCAAAAAGATCTATTCAGGCCGTTAAGTTAAAAAAAAAAAAAAGAGTGAATGGTTATGTGTAGTCAACTGCTGGTTCCCTTGTATTTGCCAGTTTGTTGATCTAGATTTAAGTTATTGACCACTGGTTCCCTTGTATATGCCAGTGTGTTAATATTAGTCAGACCGGTATCTCAGTCATTTAGGTTAGGTTCACCTTGGCAGAGGCCTTCAGACAGATATGGGAAACACCGTTCACTTTTCAACCATCTATATTTTTCTTTTTCCATCTTCTTAATCTTTTCATGTGATTAGTATGACTCTGAGTATGATGTCCATCGTGAAACTATCTTAGTAGAGCTCTGTCACTTATATGAATTTTAGTATGCTTGAGTGCAAACTCGTATACAGCAATTGGAATTTCGCGTCAGGGTACTTCCTCCTGTAATTAATAAGTATGCCAACCAAGGAGGTTCTTTAGTGCTTTCCAAGATTTTTCGTAGATAGCTAGGGTCTGGAGTATTGGTTTTTGTGGGTACACCTCTGATAAACCCACCCGAGATTAACTCGGTCACTTTTCAAGAATAAATTTTGCTCGAGGACTAGCAAATAATAAGTTTGGGGGTATTTGATAGACGCATTTATGTGTCTATTTTCATCTCTTTTGTGTATTTTGTTAGTACCCATTTTTGATTATTGTGGTGTTTTTATGTTTGTTTAGGTGTTTTTGGAGAAATACCCCTTGTGTAGAAAGAGTTGCTCAATAAGTAATGTTTTACACCCCGGAGAAATGCACTGAAAGGCACCCCAGAAATGCACCGGAAACGTCCCAAGAAATGTACCGGAGGATCCCAGAAAAATTACTATTTCCACCCAAATTACTATTCGCACCCCAGCACTCTGGATAAGGGGAACCTTCTTCTCAAATTCAAATAAACTTTTTGGCGGAAAAATTGGTTCATCAACTGGCAGATTTTAAATCGACAAAATGAAGGTGTTGTGTTGCGATTCAATGGCTCAAACTTGGTAGGAAGATGTGATATAGCTTAAGGAACACATTGTGGGCATCGGATTTGATCGGAATTGGATGGAAATCCTGGTTTGAGTCACGAGCTCAAAACATAGAAACGTGTCCTGTAACACGAGTTTGATTGTGTGTTTGCCATGCATGGAGTGTTTTGGAGGAGTTCGATGACTTTGGAGGCGTGGGGAAGGTTAACTAGAGCGTGCAGGATCAAAGTTTACGTGTGTAGAAGCCAAAAATGGAAATTATTGTTAAATATGGGCAGCGAGCAATGACGGGATTAATGGGAGATTATACGGTGTTATGGTCGGATATTTTTGTTCTAAAACACTATAAATACAAGGCTAAAGAGTTGAGAAGAGTTGGAGAGTCTGGGGGATAGTTTAGGAGTCGAAAAAAATCAAAAAGAAGAACACCCAGTGAAGAGTTTTCTGCTGGTGTAAACTGAAGAACGCGAAGAACAGACGCGTAGAAGCAGTCGTTTTACCCAAGCGTCTGCGACGCTCAAGTGAGGGACGTATTCAACCAGGAAACGGCACTTCCCTTTTGTCGCTGTTCTAACAGCTGTTTGTAACGTTTTTATGCGTTGCAAACAGTGTTGTAAACCATTTTTTCTCCATTTTCTCTTGATTGTAAACAACTTTTGAGTATCAATGAATCATTTTGAGAGGTTTTTCATCATGAGTAGCTAAATCCAATCCCAGGGGTGACAGAGGAAGCCGTTCTTCCAAAAGTTATGTGGTAAAATTTATTTAAATTTATTTATGAAACTCTTTTATGATTAATTGCACCGAATAAATATGGAGTAAATGATTTTTATTAATCAATTGTGTTTTCTCTTGATGGAGTATGCTTAGTAAATTGCTTTTGATACTTCATGCTCGCGATTAACAATGGATGTTTTCAAAATCTAATTTAGGCAATGATTAGAATCACAATTCCCTTAGATTGGAGTTATATTGTCTAGAATTGCATGATAAGAATTGTTATTGAATCACATAAATTTTGGTGGATGGTGGAATCCTGACCCCCAGTAAAAATTCTCTCCCATATTTTGTTAATATAATTTTATTTATTTAAATCTAGAAAAAAGTTACCTTCACAAGTTCGAAAAGAACCCAGTTTTCACCACTATCTACAACAACATTTGAAAATACATCAAATTTTTGGCGCCGCCGACGCGGACCTGTGCTTAGGTAGAATTTTTTTAGGTTTATTATAATTTTTTTTCCTTTTTACGTTTCTTTTTGTCTTTGATTTGCAGGTTCGAAGTGGAGTACTAAGGACCATGGAAGGAAAAGCTTAAAGCGAAAGGAGCGAAAGAGGAATTTTCTTTTTTTTGTTTTATATATAGAAAAGAGAGGAAAAAAAAGAGATATTTTTATATATTTTTTTTTAGGTTATTTTTCTTTTTCTTTTGCACTTTACTTTATTTGGACTTTGGACTTTAAACAATTGGACTTTATTTTTTTAACCCTACGGAAGGGTATTATTATTAAAAAAAAAAATAAAAAATTATTATATAAACTGTGTGCAGGGAAGGACGACGATTACTATATCGTCTCGGCCCCTCGGGTTTGCACACGGCATAGGAGTCGTGGCCCGAGTCGACGACAACGGTTCATCGCCCGTCTGGTACGGGAGGTAAGTCCAATCGAAACACCCGCGAATCTCCTGCAAGCGGGTTACTGTCTGCCTTAAGGTGATAATTGTTTGAGGACGAACCGGACTGTCTTTATTTTCCTAGTAAAGGGCAAGGCCTGGCCTAAACAAGATAAGGGTTCGGATTTCATCATCGTTCCCTTCTTGCCCGCCTTAAGAAAACAAAACCTAACGCGAACCCAAGCTTAAAATTTGGAATAGAACGAGACTGATAGGGTAACGAGCTTAATAGGAAACTCGTTCGAAAAATATTGGTTGCTCTTTAAGCACACTCCAAAGTTCATGATGGTTTCTGTGAGTTGAATGCGTGACTGCGCCGCCTTGTGATAGCGGTGAGGCCTTGGGTATCAAAGCTCCACTGAGCTTCCCTCGCCTCAATTAAACTTACTTTGACTCGGATTGATTCCAGAGGGGTTTGCTCAAATTGCAACGAATTCCCTTTCGAAAGATAGAAGCTGGTCTAGAAACAATCTAAGTGGAGCCATCATGCTTTTTGTTTGCTAGAAATATTTAGGTTTGCTTTGGTGGAGTCGAGTCGGCCTTGTTTGTGATCGTATAGAATCCCTCTGTAGTTTATATTTCTTCGGCGATGAATCCTTTTGAGGAGACGCCACCTGCGATGACGTTGCGAGAATATATGTCTAGAAATTCTTCGGAAATGACTCTTGGTAAATATATGCGTGGGCAGCGATATATGGATACTCCAACTTTTATTGAGGAATCACCTTTAACGATCTATGAGAAATATTATAAACATAGACCATGTAGTTTGGAACAAAGATTGAGAATTCTTGAATTTCAAAAATTGTATCATGATGATGAGGATAGTGATGATGAAGAATCTGAAATATGTGGGAATAGTGATCAGGAATTTGTTACCCCAGTTGAGCCTTATAATGATTATATTATTTCTGGTTCAGATCCTAATAATTTTAAAAATTATTCACCTATTCAAAAGGACGAGGATTTGACTAGAGATACCCCCGTTTCAGACGATGTAGTATATCCTGTTTACGAAACCGATGATGGTTTAGAGGAACCAGTTTATCTTGAGATCGAGTCAAATGATTTAGAAACAATAGTCTTAGATGAACTCGTAGAGATTAGCGAGGATGAACCTGACTTAAAAAAATCAATTGCCGACCTAGAAATTAGGGAGGTTATGACCAGTCTATCTAGAGACGCCGAAAACTCTAAGTTTGGGGGTGAGTATCATTCTCCATGTGCTTTAACTCTTAGTAAGGTCCCTCACTTGGGACTTGACATCAATGCCTCAACCATCTTACAAGATTATCTTCATAATCGTTTTCCAGAACCTAATGATATCCAACAAGAGTCTCAAATGTTAGAAACCCATCCTCTGGTTGATGTGGTTAACCCAGGCAATAATACCAAGATTGATTTTGTTTTCCCACCAAATAGTTTTCTTCCAATTGTGGGAACGTATAGATTTCAAATGTGTCACTTATTAAGTTGTGAGACTAAACCTAAATGCCTTAGAAAATTAGAATCGACACATTTGCTTAAGAATGACCACAATTCTCACTGTGGTCAACTTTGTAAGTCATATCTGACT
>NW_020621603.1:162564-201422 GCF_003573695.1 Papaver somniferum | reverse complement strand
AAAAAAAAAAAAAAAAAAAAAAAGAGTGAATGGTTATGTGTAGTCAACTACTGGTTCCCTTGTATTTGCCAGTTTGTTGATCTAGATTTAAGTTATTGACCACTGGTTCCCTTGTATATGCCAGTGTGTTAATATTAGTCAGACCGGTATCTCAGTCATTTAGGTTAGGTTTACCTTGGCAGAGGCCTTCAGACAGATATGGGAAACACCGTTCACTTTTCAACCATCTACATTTTTCTTTTTCCATCTTCTTAATCTTTTCATGTGATTAGTCTGACTCCGAGTATGATGTCCATCGTGAAACTATCTTAGTAGAGCTATGTCACTTATATGAATTTTACTATGCTTGAGTGCAAACTCGTATACAGCAATTGGAATTTCGCGTCAGGGTACTTCCTCCTGTAATTAATAAGTATGCCAACCAAGGAGGTTCTTTAGTGCTTTCCAAGATTTTTCGTAGATAGCTAGGGTCTGGAGTATTGGTTTTTGTGGGTACACCTCTGATAAACTCACCCGAGATTAACTCGGTCACTTTTCAATAATAAATTTTGCTCGAGGACTAGCAAATAATAAGTTTGGGGGTATTTGATAGACGCATTTATGTGTCTATTTTCATCTCTTTTGTGTATTTTGTTAGTACCCATTTTTGCTTATTGTGGTGTTTTTATGTTTGTTTAGGTTTTTTTGGAGAAATACCCCTTGTGTAGAAAGAGTTGCTCAATAAGTAATGTTTTACACCCCGGAGAAATGCACTGAAAGGCACCCCAGAAATGCACCGGAAACGTCCCAAGAAATGTACCGGAGGATCCCAGAAAAATTACTATTTCCACCCAAATTACTATTCGCACCCCAGCACTCTGGATAAGGGGCACCTTCTTCTCAAATTCAAATAAACTTTTTGGCGGGAAAATTGGTTCATCAACTGGCAGATTTTAAATCGACAAAATGAAGGTGTTGTGTTGCGATTCAATGGCTCAAACTTGGTAGGAAGATGTGATATAGCTTAAGGAACACATTGTGGGCATCGGATTTGATCGGAATTGGCTGGAGATCCTGGTTTGAGTCACGAGCTCAAAACAGAGCAACGTGTCCTGTAACACGAGTTTGATTGTGTGTTTGCCATGCATGGAGTGTTTTGGAGGAGTTCGATGACTTTGGAGGCGTTGGGAAGGTTAACTAGAGCGTGCAGGATCAAAGTTTACGTGTGTAGAAGCCAAAAATGGAAATTATTGTTAAATATGGGCAGCGAGCAATGACGGGATTAATGAGAGATTATACGGTGTTATGGTCGGATATTTTTGTTCTCAAACACTATAAATACAAGGCTAAAGAGTTGAGAAGAGTTGGAGAGTCTGGGGGATAGTTTAGGAGTCGAAAAAAATCAAAAAGAAGAACACCCAGTGAAGAGTTTTCTGCTGGTGTAAACTGAAGAACGCGAAGAACAGATGCGTAGAAGCAGTCGTTTTACCCAAGCGTCTGCGACGCTCAAGTGAGGGACGTATTCAACCAGGAAACGACACTTCCCTATTGTCACTGTTCTAACAGCTGTTTGTAACGTTTTTATGCATTGCAAACAGTGTTGTAAACCATTTTTTCTCCATTTTCTCTTGATTGTAAACAACTTTTGAGTATCAATGAATCATTTTGAGAGGTTTTTCATCATGAGTAGCTAAATCCAATCCCAGGGGTGACGGAGGAAGCCTTTCTTCCAAAAGTTATGTGGTAAAATTTATTTAAATTTATTTATGAAACTCTTTTATGACTAATTGCACCGAATAAATATGGAGTAAATTATTTTTATTAATCAATTGTGTTTTCTCTTGATGGAGTATGCTTAGTAAATTTCTTTTGATACTTCATGCTCGCGATTAACAATGGATGTTTTCAAAATCTAATTTAGGCAATGATTAAAATCACAATTCCCTTTGATTGGAGTTATATTGTCTAGAATTGCATGATAAGAATTGTTATTGAATCACATAAATTTTGGTGGATGGTGGAATCCTGACCCCCAGTAAAAATTCTCTCCCATATTTTGTTAATATAATTTGATTTATTTAAATCTAGAAAAAAGTTACCTTCACAAGTTCGAAAAGAACCCAGTTTTCACCACTATCTACAACAACATTTGAAAATACATCATTAAACAGACACATTTTCGTCGACTTCGAGGCATATACCTGGTCCGAGATCGAAACCTGACGGTCAGTGGACTGTTATAAGTCGGAAACTTCGTAAGAACGACGAATCCATCCATATACTGGAATGATTCCTTAGGAATATATTCCCTGTATATGTTAAACAGACACATTTTCGTTGACTTCGAGGCATATACCTGGTATGATATCGAAGCCTGGCGGTAAGTGGACTGCTATAAGTCGGAAACTTCGTAAGAACGACGAATCCATCCATATACCGGAAATAGTCCTCAGGAATATATTCCATGTATATGTTAAACAGACACATTTTCGTCGACTTCGAGGCATATACCTGGTCCGAGATCGAAACCTGACGGTCAGTAGACTGTTATAAGTCGGAAACTTCGTAAGAACGACGAATCCAGACCTATACCGGAAATATTCCTCAGGAATATATTCCCTGTATATGTTAAACAGACACATTTTCGCCGACTTCAAGGCATATACCTGGTCCGATATAGAAACCTGGCGGTCAGTGAACTGCTATAAGTCGTTTACTTCGTAAGAAAGGAGAATCCAACCATATACTGGAAAGATTCCTCAGGAATATATTCCCTGTATATGTTAAACATACAAATTTTCGTCGACTTCGAGGCATATACCTGGTCCGAGATCGAAACCTGACGGTCAGTGGACTGCTATAAGTCAGAAACTTCATAAGAACGACGAATCCAGCCATATACTGGAAAGATTCCTCAGGAATATATTCCCTGTATATGTTAAACAGACATATTTTCGTCGACTTCGAGGAATATACCTGGTCCGATATAGAAACCTGGCGGTCAGTGAACTGCTATAAGTCGCTTACTTAGTAAGAAAGACGAATCCAACCATATACTGGAAAGATTCCTCAAGAATATATTCCCTGTATATGTTTAACATACACATTTTCGTCGACTTCGAGGCATATACCTGGTCCGAGATCGAAACCTGACGGTCAGTGGACTGCTATAAGTCGGAAACTTCATAAGAACGACGAATCCAGCCATATACTGGAAAGATTCCTCAAAAATATATTCCCTGTATATGTTAAACAGACACATTTTCGTCGACTTCGAGGCATATACCTGGTCTGAGATTAAAACCTGGCGGTCAGTGGACTGCTATAAGTCGGAAACTTCGTAAGAACGACGAATCCAGCCATATACTGGAAAGATTCCTCAGGAATATATTCCATGTATATGTTAAACAGACACATTTTCGTCGACTTCGAGGCATATACCTGGTCTGAGATTGAAACCTAGCGGTCAGTGGACTGCTATAAGTCGGAAACTTCGTAAGAACGACGAATCCAACCATATACCGGAAAGATTCCTCAGGAATATATTCCATGTATATGTTAAACAGACACATTTTCGTCGACTTCGAGGCATATACCTGGTCCGAGATAGAAACCTGGCGGTAAGTGGACTGCTATAAGTCGGAAACTTCGTAAGAACGACGAATCCATCCATATACTGGAAAGATTCCTCTGGAATATATTCCATGTATATGTTAAACAAACACATTTTCGTCGACTTCGAGGCATATACCTGGTCCGAGATCGAAACTTGGCGGTCAGTGGACTGCTATAAGTTGCTTACTTCGTAAGAAAGACGAATACAAACATATACTGGAAAGATTCCTCAGGAATATATTCCCTGTATATGTTAAACATACACATTTTCGTTGACTTCGAGATCGAAACCTGACGGTCAGTAGACTGCTATAAGTCGGAAACTTCGTAAGAACGACGAATCCAGCCATATACTAGAATTATTCCTCAGGAATATATTCCTTGTATATGTTAAACAAACACATTTTCGTCGACTTCGAGGCATATACCTGGTCTGATATCGAAACCTGGCGGTCAGTGGACTGCTACAAGTCGCTTACTTCGTAAGAAAGACGAATCCAACCATATACTGGAAAGATTCCTCAGGAATATATTCCCTATATATGTTAAACAGACACATTTTCGTCGACTTCGAGGCATATACCTGGTCCGAGATCGAAACCTGACGATCAGTAGACTGCTATAAGTCCGAAACTTCATAAGAACGACGAATCCAGCCCTATACCGGAAAGATTCCTCAGGAATATATTCCCTGTATATGTTAAACATACACATTTTCGCCGACTTCGAGTTATATACCTGGTCCGATATAGAAACCTGGCGGTCAGTGAACTGCTATAAGTCGCTTACTTCGTAAGAAAGACGAATCCAACCATATACCGGAAAGATTCCTCAGGAATATATTCCCTGTATATGTTATACATACACATTTTCGTCGACTTCGAGGCATATACCTGGCCCGAGATCAAAACCTGACGGTCAGTGGACTGCTATAAGTCGGAAACTTCGTAAGAACGACGAATCCAGCCATATACTGGAAAGATTCCTAAGGAATATATTCCATGTATATGTTAAACAGACACATTTTTGTCGACTTCGAGGCATATACCTGGTCCGAGATCGAAACCTGACGGTCAGTGGACTGCTATAAGTCGGAAACTTCGTAAGAACGACGAATCCAACCATATACTGGAATTATTCCTCAAAAATATATTCCCTGTATATGTTAAACAGACACATTTTCGTCGACTTCGAGGCATATACCTGGTCCGAGATTGAATCTTGGCGGTCAGTGGACTGCTATAAGTCGGAAACTTCGTAAGAACGACGAATCCAGCCATATACTGGAAAGATTCCTCAGGAATTTATTCCTTATATATGTTAAACAGACACATTTTCGTCGACTTCGAGGCATATACCTGGTCCGAGATAAAAACCTGGCAGTAAGTGGACTGCTATAAGTCGGAAACTTCGTAAGAATGACGAATCCATCCATATACTGGAAATATTCCTCTAGAATATATTCCATGTATATATTAAACAAACACATTTTCGTCGACTTCGAGGCATATACCTGGTCCGATATAGAAACCTGGCGGTCAGTGAACTGCTATAAGTCGCTTACTTAGTAAGAAAGACGAATCCAACCATATACTGGAAAGATTCCATAGGAATATATTCCCTGTATATGTTAAACATACACATTTTCGTCGACTTCGAGGCATATACCTGGTCCGAGATCAAAACCTGACGGTCAGTGGACTGCTATAAGTCGGAAACTTCGTAAGAACGACGAATACAGCCATATACTGGAAAGATTCCTCAGGAATATATTCCATGTATATGTTAAAGAGACACATTTTCGTCGACTTCGAGGCATATACCTGGTCTGAGATTGAAACCTGGCGGTCAGTGGACTGCTATAAGTCGGAAACTTCGTAAGAACGACGAATCCAGCCATATACCGGAAAGATTCCTCAGGAATATATTCCATGTTTATGTTAAACAGACACATTTTCGTCGACTTCGAGGCATATACCTGGTCTGAGATAGAAACCTGGCGGTCAGTGAACTGTTATAAGTCGCTTACTTAGTAAGAAAGACGAATCCAACCATATACTGGAAAGATTCCATAGGAATATATTCCCTGTATATGTTAAACATACACATTTTCGCCGACTTCGAGGCATATACCTGGTCCGATATAGAAACCTGGCGGTCAGTGAACTGCTATAAGTCGCTTACTTCGTAAGAAATACGAATCCAACCATATACTGGAAAGATTCCTCAGGAATATATTCCCTGTATATGTTAAACAGACACATTTTCGTCGACTTCGAGGCATATACCTGGTCCGAGATCAAAACCTGACGGTCAGTGGACTGCTATAAGTCGGAAACTTCGTAAGAACGACGAATCCAGCCATATACTGGAAAGATTCCTCAGGAATATATTCTCTGTATATGTTAAACAAACACATTTTCGTCGACTTCGAGGCATATACCTGGTCCGAGATCGAAACCTGACGGTCAGTGGACTGCTATAAGTCGGAAACTTCGTAAGAACGACGAATCCAGCCATATACTGGAATGATTCCTCAGGAATATATTCCCTGTATATGTTAAACAGACACATTTTCGTCGACTTCGAGGCATATACCTGGTCCGATATAGAAACCTGGCTGTCAGTGAACTATTATAAGTCGCTTACTTAGTAAGAAAGACGAATCCAACCATATACTGGAAAGATTCCTCAGGAATATATTCCCTGTATATATTGAACATACACATTTTCGTCGACTTCGAGGCATATACCTGGTCCGAGATCAAAACCTGACGGTCAGTGGACTGCTATAAGTCGGAAACTTCGTAAAAACGACGAATCCAACCATATACTGGAATCATTCCTCAAAAATATATTCCTTGTATATGTTAAACAGACACATTTTCGTCGACTTCGAGGCATATACCTGGTCCGAGATTGAAACTTGGCGGTCAGTGGACTGCTATAAGTCGGAAACTTCGTAAGAACGACGAATCCAGCCATATACTGGAAAGATTCCTCAGGAATATATTCCTTATATATGTTAAACAGACACATTTTCGTCGACTTCGAGGCATATACCTGGCCCGAGATAGAAACCTGGCAGTAAGTGGACTGCTATAAGTCGGAAACTTCGTAAGAATGACGAATCCATCCATATACTGGAAATATTCCTCTAGAATATATTCCATGTATATGTTAAACAGACACATTTTCGTCGACTTCGAGGCATATACCTGGTCCGAGATCAAAACTTGGTGGTCAGTGGACTCCTATAAGTCGCTTACTTCGTAAGAAAGACGAATACAACCATATACTGGAAAGATTTCTCAGGAATATATTCCCTGTATATGTTAAACATACACATTTTCATCGACTTCGAGGCATATACCTGGTCCGAGATAGAAACCTGGAGGTAAGTGGACTGCTATAAGTCGGAAACTTCGTAAGAACGACGAATCCAACCATATACTGGAAAGATTCCTCAGGAATATATTCCCTGTATATGTTAAACAGACACATTTTCGTCGACTTCGAGGCATATACCTGGTCCGAGATCAAAACCTGGTGGTCAGTGGACTGCTATAAGTCGCTTACTTCGTAAGAAAGACGAATACAACCATATACTGGAAAGATTTCTCAGGAATATATTCCCTGTATATGTTAAACATACACATTTTCGTCGACTTCGAGGCATATACCAGGTCCGAGATCGAAACCTGACGGTCAGTGGACTGCTATAAGTCGCTTACTTCGTAAGAACGACGAATACAAACATATACTGGAATGATTCCTCAGGAATATATTCCCTGTATATGTTAAACAGACACATTTTCGTCGACTTCGAGGCATACACCTGGTCTGATATCGAAACCTGGCGGTTAGTGGACTGCTATAAGTCGCTTACTTCGTAATAAAGAAGAATCCAACCATATACTGGAAAGATTCCTCAGCAATATATTCCCTGTATATGTTAAACAGACACATTTTCGTCAACTTCGAGGCATATACCTGGTCCGAGATCGAAACCTGACGGTCAGTGGACTGCTATAAGTCGGAAACTTCGTAAGAACGATGAATCAAGCCCTATACCGGATATATTCCTCAGGAATATATTCCCTGTATATGTTAAACATACACATTTTCGTCGACTTCGAAGCATATACCTGGTCCGAGATCGAAACCTGACGGTCAGTGGACTGCTATAAGTCGGAAACTTCGTAAGAACGACGAATCCAACCATATACTGGAATGATTCCTCAAAAATATATTCCCTGTATATGTTAAACAGACACATTTTCGTCGACTTCGAGGCATATACCTGGTCCGAGATTAAACTTGGCGGTCAGTAGACTGCTATAAGTCGGAAACTTCGTAAGAACGACGAATCCAGCTATATACTGGAAAGATTCCTCAGGAATATATTCCTTATATATGTTAAACAGACACATTTTCATCGACTTCGAGGCAAATACCTGGTCCGAGATAGAAACCTGGCGGTAAGTGGACTGCTATAAGTCGGAAACTTCGTAAGAATGACGAATCCATCCATATACTGGAAATATTCCTCTAGAATATATTTCATGTATATGTTAAACAGACACATTTTCGTCGACTTCGAGGCATATACCTGGTCCGAGATCAAAACTTGGTGGTCAGTGGACTGCTATAAGTCGCTTACTTCGTAAGAAAGACGAATACAACCATATACTGGAAAGATTTATCAGGAATATATTCCCTGTATATGTTAAACATACACATTTTCGTCGACTTCGAGGCATATACCTGGTCCGAGATCGAAACCTGACGGTCAGTGGACTGCTATAAGTCGCTTACTTCGTAAGAACGACGAATACAACCATATACTGGAAAGACTCCTCAGGAATATATTCCCTGTATATGTTAAACATACACATTTTCGTCGACTTCGAGGCATATACCTGGTCCGAGATCGAAACCTGATGGTCAGTGGACTGCTATAAGTCGGAAACTTCGTAAGAACGACGAATCCAGCCATATACTGGAATGATTCCTCAGGAATATATTCCCTGTATATGTTAAACAGACACATTTTCGTCGACTTCGAGGCATATACCTGGTCCGAGATCGAAACCTGACGGTCAGTGAACTACTATAAGTCGCTTACTTCGTAAGAAAGACGAATCCAACCATATACTGGAAAGATTCCTCAGGAATATATTCCATGTATATGTTAAACATACACATTTTCGTCGACTTCGAGGCATATACCTGGTCCGAGATCGAAACCTTACGGTCAGTGGACTGCTATAAGTCGCTTACTTCGTAAGAACGACGAATAGAACCATATACTGGAAAGACTCCTCAGGAATATATTCCCTGTATATGTTAAACATACACATTTTCGTCGACTTCGAGGCATATATACCTGGTCCGAGATCGAAACTTGACGGTCAGTAGACTGCTATAAGTCGGAAACTTCATAAGAACAACGAATCCAGCCCTATACCGGAAAGATTCCTCAGGAATATATTCCCTGTATATGTTAAACAGACACATTTTCACCGACTTCGAGGCATATACCTGGTCCGAGATCGAAACCTGACGGTCAGTGGACTGCTATAAATCGGAAACTTCGTAAGAACGACGAATCCAGCCATATACTGGAATGATTCCTCAGGAATATATTCCCTGTATATGTTAAACAGACACATTTTCGTCGACTTCGAGGCATATACCTGGTCTGAGAGCGAAACCTGACGGTCAGTGGACTGCTATAAGTCGGAAACTTCGTAAGAACGACGAATCCAGCCATATAATGGAATGATTCCTCAGGAATATATTCCCTGTATATGTTAAACAGACACATTTTCGTCGACTTCGAGGCATATACCTGGTCCGAGATCGAAACCTGACGGTCAGTGAACTGCTATAAGTCGCTTACTTAGTAAGAAAGACGAATCCAACCATATACTGGAAATATTCCTCAGGAATATATTCCCTGTATATGTTGAACATACACATTTTCGTCGACTTCGAGGCATATACCTGGTCCGAGATCGAAACCTGACGGTCAGTGGACTGCTATAAGTCGGAAACTTCGTAAGAACGACGAATCCAACCATATACTGGAATGATTCCTCAAAAATATATTCCCTGTATATGTTAAACAGACACATTTTCGTCGACTTCGAGGCATATACCTGGTCCGAGATTGAAACTTGGCGGTCAGTGGAATGCTATAAGTCAGAAACTTCGTAAGAACGACGAATCCAGCCATATACTGGAAAGATTCCTCAGGAATATATTCCTTATATATGTTAAACAGACACATTTTCGTCGACTTCGAGGCATATACCTGGTCCGAGATAGAAACCTGGCAGTAAGTGGACTGCTATAAGTCGGAAACTTCGTAAGAATGACGAATCCATCCATATACTGGAAATATTCCTCTAGAATATATTCCATGTATATGTTAAACAGACACATTTTCGTCGACTTCGAGGCATATACCTGGTCCGAGATCAAAACCTGGTGGTCAGTGGACTGCTATAAGTCGCTTACTTCGTACGAAAGACGAATACAACCATATATCGGAAAGATTTCTCAGGAATATATTCCCTGTATATGTTAAACATACACATTTTCGTCGACTTCGAGGCATATACCTGGTCCGAGATCGAAACCTGACGGTCAGTGGACTACTATAAGTCGCTTACTTCGTAAGAACGACGAATACAACCATATATTGGAATGATTCCTCAGGAATATATTCCCTGTATATGTTAAACAGACACATTTTCGTCGACTTCGAGGCATACACCTGGTCTGATATCGAAACCTGGCGGTCAGTGGACTGCTATAAGTCGCTTATTTCGGAAGAAAGAAGATTCCAACCATATACTGGAACGATTCCTCAGGAATATATTCCCTGTATATGTTAAACAGACACATTTTCGTCAACTTCGAGGCATATACCTGGTCCGAGATCGAAACCTGACGGTCAGTGGACTGCTATAAGTCGGAAACTTCGTAAGAACGATGAATCAAGCCCTATACCGGAAAGATTCCTCAGGAATATATTCCCTGTATATGTTAAACATACACATTTTCGTCGACTTCGAGGCATATACCTGGTCCGAGATCGAAACCTGACGGTCAGTGGACTGCTATAAGTCGGAAACTTTGTAAGAACGACGAATCCAACCATATACTGGAATGATTCCTCAAAAATATATTCCCTGTATATGTTAAACAGACACATTTTCGTCGACTTCGAGGCATATACCTGGTCCGAGATTGAAACTTGGCGGTCAGTGGACTGCTATAAGTCGGAAACTTCGTAAGAACGACGAATCCATCCATATACTGGAAAGATTCCTCAGGAATATATTCCTTATATATGTTAAATAGACACATTTTCGTCGACTTCGAGGCATATACCTGGTCCAAGATAGAAACCTGGCAGTAAGTGGACTGCTATAAGCCGGAAACTTCGTAAGAATGACGAATCCATCCATATACTGGAAATATTCCTCTAGAATATATTCCATGTATATGTTAAACAGACACATTTTCGTCGACTTCGAGGCATATACCTGGTCCGAGATTAAAACCTGGTGGTCAGTGGACTCCTATAAGTCGCTTACTTCGTAAGAAAGACGAATACAACCATATACCGGAAAGATTCCTCAGGAATATATTCCCTGTATATGTTAAACATACACATTTTCGTCGACTTCGAGGCATATACCTGGTCCGAGATCGAAACCTGACGGTCAGTGGACTGCTATAAGTCGGAAACTTTGTAAGAACGACGAATCCAACCATATACTGGAATGATTCCTCAAAAATATATTCCCTGTATATGTTAAACAGACACATTTTCGTCGACTTCGAGGCATATACCTGGTCCGAGATTGAAACTTGGCGGTCAGTGGACTGCTATAAGTCGGAAACTTCGTAAGAACGACGAATCCAGCCATATACTGGAAAGATTCCTCAGGAATATATTCCTTATATATGTTAAATAGACACATTTTCGTCGACTTCGAGGCATATACCTGGTCCAAGATAGAAACCTGGCAGTAAGTGGACTGCTATAAGCCGGAAACTTCGTAAGAATGACGAATCCATCCATATACTGGAAATATTCCTCTAGAATATATTCCATGTATATGTTAAACAGACACATTTTCGTCGACTTCGAGGCATATACCTGGTCCGAGATTAAAACCTGGTGGTCAGTGGACTCCTATAAGTCGCTTACTTCGTAAGAAAGACGAATACAACCATATACTGGAAAGATTTCTCAGGAATATATTCCCTGTATATGTTAAACATACACATTTTCGTCGACTTCGAGGCATATACCTGGTCCGAGATCGAAACCTGACGGTCAGTGAACTGCTATAAGTCGCTTACTTCGTAAGAAAGACGAATCCAACCATATACTAGAAAGATTCCTCAGGAATATATTCCCTGTATATGTTAAACATACACATTTTCGTCGACTTCGAGGCATATACCTGGGCCGAGATCGAAACCTGACGGTCAGTGGACTGCTATAAGTCGGAAACTTCGTAAGAACGACGAATCCAACCATATACTGGAATGATTCCTCAAAAATATATTCCCTGTATATGTTAAACATACACATTTTCGTCGACTTCGAGGCATATACCTGGTCCGAGATAGAAACCTGGCGGTAAGTGGACTGCTATAAGTCGGAAACTTCGTAAGAACGACGAATCCAGCCATATACTGGAAAGATTCCTCAGGAATATATTCCCTATATATGTTAAACAGACACATTTTCGTCGACTTCGAGGCATATACCTGGTCCGAGATCAAAACCTGGTGGTCAGTGGACTGTTATAAGTTGCTTACTTCGTAAGAAAGACGAATACAACCATATATCGGAAAGATTTCTCAGGAATATATTCCCTGTATATGTTAAACATACACATTTTCGTCGACTTCGAGGCATATACCTGGTCCGAGATCGAAACCTGACGGTCAGTGAACTGCTATAAGTCGCTTACTTCGTAAGAAAGACGAATCCAACCATATACTAGAAAGATTCCTCAGGAATATATTCCCTGTATATGTTAAACATACACATTTTCGTCGACTTCGAGGCATATACCTGGGCCGAGATCGAAACCTGACGGTCAGTGGACTGCTATAAGTCGGAAACTTCGTAAGAACGACGAATCCAACCATATACTGGAATGATTCCTCAAAAATATATTCCCTGTATATGTTAAACAGACACATTTTCGTCGACTTCGAGGCATATACCTGGTCCGAGATTGAAACTTGGCGGTCAGTGGACTGCTATAAGTCGGAAACTTCGTAAGAACGACGAATCCAGCCATATACTGGAAAGATTCCTCAGGAATATATTCCTTATATATGTTAAACAGACACATTTTCGTCGACTTCGAGGCATATACCTGGTCCGAGATAGAAACCTGGCAGTAAGTGGACTGCTATAAGCCGGAAACTTCGTAAGAATGACGAATCCATCCATATACTGGAAAGATTCCTCAGGAATATATTCCTTATATATGTTAAACATACACATTTTCGTCGACTTCGAGGCATATACCTGGTCCGAGATAGAAACCTGGCAGTAAGTGGACTGCTATAAGCCGGAAACTTCGTAAGAATGACGAATCCATCCATATACTGGAAATATTCCTCTAGAATATATTCCATGTATATGTTAAACAGACACATTTTCGTCGACTTCGAGGCATATACCTGGTCCGAGATTAAAACCTGGTGGTCAGTGGACTCCTATAAGTCGCTTACTTCGTAAGAAAGACGAATACAACCATATACTGGAAAGATTTCTCAGGAATATATTCCCTGTATATGTTAAACATACACATTTTCGTCGACTTCGAGGCATATACCTGGTCCGAGATCGAAACCTGACGGTCAGTGAACTGCTATAAGTCGCTTACTTCGTAAGAAAGACGAATCCAACCATATACTAGAAAGATTCCTCAGGAATATATTCCCTGTATATGTTAAACATACACATTTTCGTCGACTTCGAGGCATATACCTGGGCCGAGATCGAAACCTGACGGTCAGTGGACTGCTATAAGTCGGAAACTTCGTAAGAACGACGAATCCAACCATATACTGGAATGATTCCTCAAAAATATATTCCCTGTATATGTTAAACATACACATTTTCGTCGACTTCGAGGCATATACCTGGTCCGAGATAGAAACCTGGCGGTAAGTGGACTGCTATAAGTCGGAAACTTCGTAAGAACGACGAATCCAGCCATATACTGGAAAGATTCCTCAGGAATATATTCCCTATATATGTTAAACAGACACATTTTCGTCGACTTCGAGGCATATACCTGGTCCGAGATCAAAACCTGGTGGTCAGTGGACTGTTATAAGTTGCTTACTTCGTAAGAAAGACGAATACAACCATATATCGGAAAGATTTCTCAGGAATATATTCCCTGTATATGTTAAACATACACATTTTCGTCGACTTCGAGGCATATACCTGGTCCGAGATCGAAACCTGACGGTCAGTGAACTGCTATAAGTCGCTTACTTCGTAAGAAAGACGAATCCAACCATATACTAGAAAGATTCCTCAGGAATATATTCCCTGTATATGTTAAACATACACATTTTCGTCGACTTCGAGGCATATACCTGGGCCGAGATCGAAACCTGACGGTCAGTGGACTGCTATAAGTCGGAAACTTCGTAAGAACGACGAATCCAACCATATACTGGAATGATTCCTCAAAAATATATTCCCTGTATATGTTAAACAGACACATTTTCGTCGACTTCGAGGCATATACCTGGTCCGAGATTGAAACTTGGCGGTCAGTGGACTGCTATAAGTCGGAAACTTCGTAAGAACGACGAATCCAGCCATATACTGGAAAGATTCCTCAGGAATATATTCCTTATATATGTTAAACAGACACATTTTCGTCGACTTCGAGGCATATACCTGGTCCGAGATAGAAACCTGGCAGTAAGTGGACTGCTATAAGCCGGAAACTTCGTAAGAATGACGAATCCATCCATATACTGGAAAGATTCCTCAGGAATATATTCCTTATATATGTTAAACATACACATTTTCGTCGACTTCGAGGCATATACCTGGTCCGAGATAGAAACCTGGCAGTAAGTGGACTGCTATAAGCCGGAAACTTCGTAAGAATGACGAATCCATCCATATACTGGAAATATTCCTCTAGAATATATTCCATGTATATGTTAAACAGACACATTTTCGTCGACTTCGAGGCATATACCTGGTCCGAGATTAAAACCTGGTGGTCAGTGGACTCCTATAAGTCGCTTACTTCGTAAGAAAGACGAATACAACCATATACTGGAAAGATTTCTCAGGAATATATTCCCTGTATATGTTAAACATACACATTTTCGTCGACTTCGAGGCATATACCTGGTCCGAGATCGAAACCTGACGGTCAGTGAACTGCTATAAGTCGCTTACTTCGTAAGAAAGACGAATCCAACCATATACTAGAAAGATTCCTCAGGAATATATTCCCTGTATATGTTAAACATACACATTTTCGTCGACTTCGAGGCATATACCTGGGCCGAGATCGAAACCTGACGGTCAGTGGACTGCTATAAGTCGGAAACTTCGTAAGAACGACGAATCCAACCATATACTGGAATGATTCCTCAAAAATATATTCCCTGTATATGTTAAACATACACATTTTCGTCGACTTCGAGGCATATACCTGGTCCGAGATAGAAACCTGGCGGTAAGTGGACTGCTATAAGTCGGAAACTTCGTAAGAACGACGAATCCAGCCATATACTGGAAAGATTCCTCAGGAATATATTCCCTATATATGTTAAACAGACACATTTTCGTCGACTTCGAGGCATATACCTGGTCCGAGATCAAAACCTGGTGGTCAGTGGACTGTTATAAGTCGCTTACTTCGTAAGAAAGACGAATACAACCATATACTGGAAAGATTTCTCAGGAATATATTCCCTGTATATGTTAAACATACACATTTTCGTCGACTTCGAGGCATATACCTGGTCCGAGATAGAAACCCGGCGGTAAGTGGACTGCTATAAGTCGGAAACTTCGTAAGAACGACGAATCCAGCCATATACTGGAAAGATTCCTCAGGAATATATTCCCTATATATGTTAAACAGACACATTTTCGTCGACTTCGAGGCATATACCTGGTCCGAGATCAAAACCTGGTGGTCAGTGGACTGTTATAAGTCGCTTACTTCGTAAGAAAGACGAATACAACCATATATCGGAAAGATTTCTCAGGAATATATTCCCTGTATATGTTAAACATACACATTTTCGTCGACTTCGAGGCATATACCTGGTCCGAGATCGAAACCTGACGGTCAGTGGACTGCTATAAGTCGCTTACTTCGTAAGAACGACGAATACAACCATATACTGGAATGATTCCTCAGGAATATATTCCCTGTATATGTTAAACAGACACATTTTCGTCGACTTCGAGGCATACACCTGGTCTGATATCGAAACCTGGCGGTCAGTGGACTGCTATAAGTCGCTTACTTCGTAAGAAAGAAGATTCCAACCATATAATGGAAAGATTCCTCAGGAATATATTCCCTGTATATGTTAAACAGACACATTTTCGTCAACTTCGAGGCATATACCTGGTCCGAGATCGAAACCTGACGGTCAGTGGACTGCTATAAGTCGGAAACTTCGTAAGAACGATGAATCATGCCCTATACCGGAAATATTCCTCAGGAATATATTCCCTGTATATGTTAAACATACACATTTTCGTCGACTTCGAGGCATATACCTGGTCCGAGATCAAAACCTGGTGGTCAGTGGACTGTTATAAGTCGCTTACTTCGTAAGAAAGACGAATACAACCATATACTGGAAAGATTTCTCAGGAATATATTCCCTGTATATGTTAAACATACACATTTTCGTCGACTTCGAGGCATATACCTGGTCCGAGATAGAAACCCGGCGGTAAGTGGACTGCTATAAGTCGGAAACTTCGTAAGAACGACGAATCCAGCCATATACTGGAAAGATTCCTCAGGAATATATTCCCTATATATGTTAAACAGACACATTTTCGTCGACTTCGAGGCATATACCTGGTCCGAGATCAAAACCTGGTGGTCAGTGGACTGTTATAAGTCGCTTACTTCGTAAGAAAGACGAATACAACCATATATCGGAAAGATTTCTCAGGAATATATTCCCTGTATATGTTAAACATACACATTTTCGTCGACTTCGAGGCATATACCTGGTCCGAGATCGAAACCTGGCAGTAAGTGGACTGCTATAAGTCGGAAACTTCGTAAGAATGACGAATCCATCCATATACTGGAAATATTCCTCTAGAATATATTCCATGTATATGTTAAACAGACACATTTTCGTCGACTTCGAGGCATATACCTGGTCCGAGATTAAAACCTGGTGGTCAGTGGACTCCTATAAGTCGCTTACTTCGTAAGAAAGACGAATACAACCATATACTGGAAAGATTTCTCAGGAATATATTCCCTGTATATGTTAAACATACACATTTTCGTCGACTTCGAGGCATATACCTGGTCCGAGATAGAAACCTGGCGGTAAGTGGACTGCTATAAGTCGGAAACTTCGTAAGAACGACGAATCCAGCCATATACTGGAAAGATTCCTCAGGAATATATTCCCTATATATGTTAAACAGACACATTTTCGTCGACTTCGAGGCATATACCTGGTCCGAGATCAAAACCTGGTGGTCAGTGGACTGTTATAAGTCGCTTACTTCGTAAGAAAGACGAATACAACCATATATCGGAAAGATTTCTCAGGAATATATTCCCTGTATATGTTAAACATACACATTTTCGTCGACTTCGAGGCATATACCTGGTCCGAGATCGAAACCTGGCAGTAAGTGGACTGCTATAAGTCGGAAACTTCGTAAGAATGACGAATCCATCCATATACTGGAAATATTCCTCTAGAATATATTCCATGTATATGTTAAACAGACACATTTTCGTCGACTTCGAGGCATATACCTGGTCCGAGATTAAAACCTGGTGGTCAGTGGACTCCTATAAGTCGCTTACTTCGTAAGAAAGACGAATACAACCATATACTGGAAAGATTTCTCAGGAATATATTCCCTGTATATGTTAAACATACACATTTTCGTCGACTTCGAGGCATATACCTGGTCCGAGATCGAAACCTGACGGTCAGTGGACTGCTATAAGTCGCTTACTTCGTAAGAACGACGAATACAACCATATACTGGAATGATTCCTCAGGAATATATTCCCTGTATATGTTAAACAGACACATTTTCGTCGACTTCGAGGCATACACCTGGTCTGATATCGAAACCTGGCGGTCAGTGGACTGCTATAAGTCGCTTACTTCGTAAGAAAGAAGATTCCAACCATATACTGGAAAGATTCCTCAGGAATATATTCCCTGTATATGTTAAACAGACACATTTTCGTCAACTTCGAGGCATATACCTGGTCCGAGATCGAAACCTGACGGTCAGTGGACTGCTATAAGTCGGAAACTTCGTAAGAACGATGAATCATGCCCTATACCGGAAATATTCCTCAGGAATATATTCCCTGTATATGTTAAACATACACATTTTCGTCGACTTCGAGGCATATACCTGGTCCGAGATCAAAACCTGGTGGTCAGTGGACTGTTATAAGTCGCTTACTTCGTAAGAAAGACGAATACAACCATATACTGGAAAGATTTCTCAGGAATATATTCCCTGTATATGTTAAACATACACATTTTCGTCGACTTCGAGGCATATACCTGGTCCGAGATAGAAACCCGGCGGTAAGTGGACTGCTATAAGTCGGAAACTTCGTAAGAACGACGAATCCAGCCATATACTGGAAAGATTCCTCAGGAATATATTCCCTATATATGTTAAACAGACACATTTTCGTCGACTTCGAGGCATATACCTGGTCCGAGATCAAAACCTGGTGGTCAGTGGACTGTTATAAGTCGCTTACTTCGTAAGAAAGACGAATACAACCATATATCGGAAAGATTTCTCAGGAATATATTCCCTGTATATGTTAAACATACACATTTTCGTCGACTTCGAGGCATATACCTGGTCCGAGATCGAAACCTGACGGTCAGTGGACTGCTATAAGTCGCTTACTTCGTAAGAACGACGAATACAACCATATACTGGAAAGATTCCTCAGGAATATATTCCCTGTATATGTTGAACATACACATTTTCGTCGACTTCGAGGCATATACCTGGTCCGAGATCGAAACCTGACGGTCAGTGGACTGCGATAAGTCGCTTACTTCGTAAGAACGACGAATACAACCATATACTGGAAAGATTCCTCAGGAATATATTCCCTGTATATGTTAAACATACACATTTTCGTCGACTTCGAGGCATATACCTGGTCCGATATAGAAACCTGGCGGTCAGTGAACTGCTATAAGTCGCTTACTTAGTAAGAAAGACGAATCCAACCATATACTGGAAAGATTCCTCAGGAATATATTCCCTGTATATGTTTAACATACACATTTTCGTCGACTTCGAGGCATATACCTGGTCCGAGATCGAAACCTGACGGTTAGTGGACTGCTATAAGTCGGAAACTTCGTAAGAACGACGAATCCAGCCATATACTGGAAAGATTCCTCAGGAATATATTCCTTATATATGTTAAACAGACACATTTTCGTCGACTTCGAGGCATATACCTGGTCCGAGATAGAAACCTGGCAGTAAGTGGACTGCTATAAGTCGGAAACTTCGTAAGAATGACGAATCCATCCATATACTGGAAATATTCCTCTAGAATATATTCCATGTATATGTTAAACAGACACATTTTCGTCGACTTCGAGGCATATACCTGGTCCGAGATCAAAACCTGGTGGTCAGTGGACTCCTATAAGTCGCTTACTTCGTAAGAAAGACGAATACAACCATATACTGGAAAGATTTCTCAGGAATATATTCCCTGTATATGTTAAACATACACATTTTCGTCGACTTCGAGGCACATACCTGGTCCGAGATAGAAACCTGGCGGTAAGTGGACTGCTATAAGTCGGAAACTTCGTAAGAACGACGAATCCAGCCATATACTGGAAAGATTCCTCAGGAATATATTCCCTATATATGTTAAACAGACACATTTTCGTCGACTTCGAGGCATATACCTGGTCCAAGATAGAAACCTGGCAGTAAGTGGACTGCTATAAGCCGGAAACTTCGTAAGAATGACGAATCCATCCATATACTGGAAATATTCCTCTAGAATATATTCCATGTATATGTTAAACAGACACATTTTCGTCGACTTCGAGGCATATACCTGGTCCGAGATTAAAACCTGGTGGTCAGTGGACTCCTATAAGTCGCTTACTTCGTAAGAAAGACGAATACAACCATATACTGGAAAGTTTTCTCAGGAATATATTCCCTGTATATGTTAAACATAAACATTTTCGTCGACTTCGAGGCATATACCTGGTCCGAGATAGAAACCTGGCGGTAAGTGGACTGCTATAAGTCGGAAACTTCGTAAGAACGACGAATCCAGCCATATACTGGAAAGATTCCTCAGGAATATATTCCCTGTATATGTTAAACAGACACATTTTCGTCGACTTCGAGGCATATACCTGATCCGAGATCGAAACCTGGCGGTCAGTGTACTGCTATAAGTCGGAAACTTCGTAAGAACGACGAATCCAGCCATATACTGGAAAGATTCCTCAGGAATATATTCCCTGTATATGTTAAACAGACACATTTTCATCGACTTCGAGGCATATACCTGGTCCGAGATCGAAACCTGACGGTCAGTGGACTGCTATAAGTCGGAAACTTCGTAAGAACGACGAATCCAGCCATATACTGGAAAGATTCCTCAGGAATATATTCCCTGTATATGTTAAACAAACACATTTTCGTCGACTTCGAGGCATATACCTTGTCCGAGATCGAAACCTGACGGTCAGTGGACTGCTATAAGTCGGAAACTTCGTAAGAACGACGAATCTAGCCATATACCGGAAATATTCCTCAGGAATATATTCCCTGTATATGTTAAACAGACACATTTTCGTCGACTTCGAGGCATATACCTGGTCCGAGATCGAAACCTGACGGTCAGTGGACTGGTATAAGTCGGAATCTTCGTAAGAACGACAAATCCATCCATATACTAGAAGGATTACTCATGAATATATTCCATGTATATGTTAAACAGACACATTTTCGTCGACTTCGAAGCATATACATGGTCCGAGATCGAAACCTGGCGGTCAGTGGACTGCTATAAGTCGGAAAGTTCGTAAGAACGACGAATCCAGCCATATACTGGAAAGATTCCTCAGGAATATATTCCTGTATATGTTAAACAGACACATTTTCTTCGACTTCGAGGCATATACCTGGACCGAGATCGAAACCTGGTGATCAGTGGACTGCTATAAGTCGGAAACTTCGTAAGAACGACGAATCCAGCCATATACTGGAAAGATTCCTGAGGAATATATTCCCTATATATGTTAAACATACACATTTTCGTCGACTTCGAGGCATATACCTGGTCCGATATAGAAACCTGGCGGTCAGTGGACTGCTATAAGTCGCTTACTTCGTAAGAAAGACGAATCCAACCATATACTGGAAAGAGTCCTCAGGAATATATTACCTGTATATGTTAAACAAACACATTTTCGTCGACTTCGAGGCATATACCTTGTCCGAGATCGAAACCTGACGGTCAGTGGACTGCTATAAGTCGGAAACTTCGTAAGAACGACGAATCCAGCCATATACTGGAATGATTCCTCAGGAATATATTCCCTGTATATGTTAAACAGACACATTTTCGTCGACTTCGAGGCATATACCTGGTCCGAGATCGAAACCTGACGGTCAGTGGACTGCTATAAGTCGGAAACTTCGTAAGAACGACGAATCCAGCCATATATACTGGAATGATTCCTCAGGAATATATTCCCTGTATATGTTAAACAAACACATTTTCGTCGACTTCGAGGCATATACCTTGTCCGAGATCGAAACCTGACGGTCAGTGGACTGCTATAAGTCGGAAACTTCGTAAGAACGACGAATCCAGCCATATACTGGAATGATTCCTCAGGAATATATTCCATGTATATGTTAAACAGACACATTTTCGTCGACTTCGAGGCATATACCTGGTCCGAGATCGAAACCTGACGGTCAGTGGACTGCTATAAGTCGGAAACTTCGTAAGAACGACGAATCCAGCCATATACTGGAAATATTCCTCAGGAATATATTCCCTATATATGTTAAACAGACACATTTTCGTCGACTTCGAGGCATATACCTGGTCCGAGATAGAAACCTGGCGGTAAGTGGACTGCTATAAGTCGGAAACTTCGTAAGAACGACGAATCCAGCCATATACTGGAAAGATTCCTCAGGAATATATTCCCTATATATGTTAAACAGACACATTTTCGTCGACTTCGAGGCATATACCTGGTCCGAGATCAAAACCTGGTGGTCAGTGGACTGTTATAAGTCGCTTACTTCGTAAGAAAGACGAATACAACCATATACTGGAAAGATTTCTCAGGAATATATTCCCTGTATATGTTAAACATACACATTTTCGTCGACTTCGAGGCATATACCTGGTCCGAGATAGAAACCCGGCGGTAAGTGGACTGCTATAAGTCGGAAACTTCGTAAGAACGACGAATCCAGCCATATACTGGAAAGATTCCTCAGGAATATATTCCCTATATATGTTAAACAGACACATTTTCGTCGACTTCGAGGCATATACCTGGTCCGAGATCAAAACCTGGTGGTCAGTGGACTGTTATAAGTCGCTTACTTCGTAAGAAAGACGAATACAACCATATATCGGAAAGATTTCTCAGGAATATATTCCCTGTATATGTTAAACATACACATTTTCGTCGACTTCGAGGCATATACCTGGTCCGAGATCGAAACCTGACGGTCAGTGGACTGCTATAAGTCGCTTACTTCGTAAGAACGACGAATACAACCATATACTGGAATGATTCCTCAGGAATATATTCCTTGTATATGTTAAACAGACACATTTTCGTCGACTTCGAGGCATACACCTGGTCTGATATCGAAACCTGGCGGTCAGTGGACTGCTATAAGTCGCTTACTTCGTAAGAAAGAAGATTCCAACCATATACTGGAAAGATTCCTCAGGAATATATTCCCTGTATATGTTAAACAGACACATTTTCGTCAACTTCGAGGCATATACCTGGTCCGAGATCGAAACCTGACGGTCAGTGGACTGCTATAAGTCGGAAACTTCGTAAGAACGATGAATCAAGCCCTATACCGGAAAGATTCCTCAGGAATATATTCCCTGTATATGTTAAACATACACATTTTCGTCGACTTCGAGGCATATACCTGGTCCGAGATCAAAACCTGGTGGTCAGTGGACTGCTATAAGTCGCTTACTTCGTAAGAAAGACGAATACAACCATATACTGGAAAGATTTCTCAGGAATATATTCCCTGTATATGTTAAACATACACATTTTCGTCGACTTTGAGGCATATACCTGGTCCGAGATCGAAACCTGACGGTCAGTGGACTGCTATAAGTCGGAAACTTCGTAAGAACGACGAATCCAGCCATATACTGGAAATATTCCTCAGGAATATATTCCATATATATGTTAAACAGACACATTTTCGTCGACTTCGAGGCATATACCTGGTCCGAGATAGAAACCTGGCGGTAAGTGGACTGCTATAAGTCGGAAACTTCGTAAGAACGACGAATCCAGCCATATATTGGAAAGATTCCTCAGGAATATATTCCCTATATATGTTAAACAGACACATTTTCGTCGACTTCGAGGCATATACCTGGTCCGAGATCAAAACCTGGTGGTCAGTGGACTGCTATAAGTCGCTTACTTCGTAAGAAAGATGAATACAACCATATACTGGAAAGATTTCTCAGGAATATATTCCCTGTATATGTTAAACATACACATTTTCGTCGACTTCGAGGCATATACCTGGTCCGAGATCGAAACCTGACGGTCAGTGGACTGCTATAAGTCGCTTACTTCGTAAGAACGACGAATACAACCATATACTGGAAAGAATCCTCAGGAATATATTCCCTGTATATGTTAAACATACGCATTTTCGTCGACTTCGAGGCATATACCTGGTCCGAGATCGAAACCTGACGGTCAGTGGACTGCTATAAGTCGGAAACTTCGTAAGAACGACGAATCCAGCCATATACTGGAATGATTCCTCAGGAATATATTCCCTGTATATGTTAAACAGACACATTTTCGTCGACTTCGAGGCATATACCTGGTCCGAGATCGAAACTTGACTGTCAGTGGACTGCTATAAGTCGGAAACTTCGTAAGAACGACGAATTCAGCCATATACTAGAATGATTCCTCAGGAATATATTCCCTGTATATGTTAAACAAACACATTTTCGTCGACTTCGAGGCATATACCTGGTCCGATATCGAAACTTGGCGGTCAGTGGTCTGCTATAAGTCGTAAACTTCGTAAGAACGACGAATCCAGCCATATACTGGAAAGATTCCTCAGTAATATATTCCCTGTATATGTTAAACAGACACATTTTCGCCGACTTCGAGGCATATACTTGGTCTGATATCGAAACCTGGCGGTCAGTGGAGTGCTATAAGTCGGAAACTTCGTAAGAACGACGAATCCAGCCATATACTGGAATGATTCCTCAGGAATATATTCCCTGTATATGTTAAACAGACACATTTTCGTCGACTTCGAGGCATATACCTGGTCCGAGATCGAAACCTGACGGTCAATGGACTGCTATAAGTCGGAAACTTCGTAAGAACGACGAATCCAGCCATATACTGGAAAGATTCCTCAGGAATATATTCCATGTATATGTTAAACAGACACATTTTCGTCGACTTCGAGGCATATACCTGGTCCGAGATCGAAACCTGGCGGTCAGTGGACTGCTATAAGTCGGAAACTTCGTAAGAACGACGAATCCAGCCATATACCGGAAAGATTCCTCAGGAATATATTCCCTGTATATGTTAAACAGACACATTTTCGCCGACTTCGAGGCATATACCTGGTCCGATATAGAAACCTGGCGGTCAGTGGACTGCAATAAGTCGGAAACTTTGTAAGAACGACGAATCCAGCCATATACTGGAAAGATTCCTCAGGAATATATTCCATGTATATGTTGAACAGACACATTTTCGTCGAGTTCGAGGCATATACCTGGTACGAGATCGAAACCTGACGGTCAGTGGACTGCTATAAGTCGGAAACTTCGTAAGAACGACGAATCCAGCCATATACTGGAAAGATTCCTCATTAATATATTCCATGTATATGTTAAAGAGACACATTTTCATCGACTTCGAGGCATATACCTAGTCCGAGATCGAAACCTGACGGTCAGTGGACTGCTATAAGTCAGAAACTTCGTTACAACGACGAATCCATTCATATACTGGAAAGATTCCTCAGGAATATATTCCCTGTATATGTTAACTAGACACATTTTCGCCGACTTCGAGGCATATACCTGGTCCGATATAGAAACCTGGCGGTTAGTGGACTGCTATAAGTCGGAAACTTCGTAAGAATGACGAATCCAGCCATATACTGGAAAGATTCCTCTGGAATATATTCCCTGTATATGTTGAACAGACACATTTTCGTCAACTTCGAGGCATATACCTGGTCCGAGGTCGAAACCTGACGGTCAGTGGACTGCTATAAGTCGGAAACTTCGTAAGAACGACGAATCCAGCCATATACTGGAAAGATTCCTCTGGAATATATTCCCTGTATATGTTAAACAGACACATTTTCGTCGACTTCGAGGCATATACCTGGTCCGAGATCGAAACCTGGCGGTCAGTGGACTGCTATAAGTCGCTTACTTCGTAAGAAAGACGAATCCAACCATATACTGGAAAGATTCCTCAGGAATATATTCCCTGTATATGTTAAACATACACATTTTCGTCGACTTCGAGGCATATACCTGGTCCGAGATCGAAACCTGACGGTCAGTGGACTGCTATAAGTCGCTTACTTCGTAAGAACGACGAATACAACCATATACTGGAAAGATTCCTCAGGAATATATTCCCTGTATATGTTGAACATACACATTTTCGTCGACTTCGAGGCATATACCTGGTCCGAGATCGAAACCTGACGGTCAGTGGACTGCGATAAGTCGCTTACTTCGTAAGAACGACGAATACAACCATATACTGGAAAGATTCCTCAGGAATATATTCCCTGTATATGTTAAACATACACATTTTCGTCGACTTCGAGGCATATACCTGGTCCGATATAGAAACCTGGCGGTCAGTGAACTGCTATAAGTCGCTTACTTAGTAAGAAAGACGAATCCAACCATATACTGGAAAGATTCCTCAGGAATATATTCCCTGTATATGTTTAACATACACATTTTCGTCGACTTCGAGGCATATACCTGGTCCGAGATCGAAACCTGACGGTTAGTGGACTGCTATAAGTCGGAAACTTCGTAAGAACGACGAATCCAGCCATATACTGGAAAGATTCCTCAGGAATATATTCCTTATATATGTTAAACAGACACATTTTCGTCGACTTCGAGGCATATAACTGGTCCGAGATAGAAACCTGGCAGTAAGTGGACTGCTATAAGTCGGAAACTTCGTAAGAATGACGAATCCATCCATATACTGGAAATATTCCTCTAGAATATATTCCATGTATATGTTAAACAGACACATTTTCGTCGACTTCGAGGCATATACCTGGTCCGAGATCAAAACCTGGTGGTCAGTGGACTCCTATAAGTCGCTTACTTCGTAAGAAAGACGAATACAACCATATACTGGAAAGATTTCTCAGGAATATATTCCCTGTATATGTTAAACATACACATTTTCGTCGACTTCGAGGCACATACCTGGTCCGAGATAGAAACCTGGCGGTAAGTGGACTGCTATAAGTCGGAAACTTCGTAAGAACGACGAATCCAGCCATATACTGGAAAGATTCCTCAGGAATATATTCCCTATATATGTTAAACAGACACATTTTCGTCGACTTCGAGGCATATACCTGGTCCGAGATCAAAACCTGGTGGTCAGTGGACTGTTATAAGTCGCTTACTTCGTAAGAAAGACGAATACAACCATATACTGGAAAGATTTCTCAGGAATATATTCCCTGTATATGTTAAACATACACATTTTCGTCGACTTCGAGGCATATACCTGGTCCGAGATCGAAACCTGACGGTCAGTGGACTGCTATAAGTCGGAAACTTCGTAAGAACGACGAATCCAGCCATATACTGGAAATATTCCTCAGGAATATATTCCCTATATATGTTAAACAGACACATTTTCGTCGACTTCGAGGCATATACCTGGTCCGAGATAGAAACCTGGCGGTAAGTGGACTGCTATAAGTCGGAAACTTCGTAAGAACGACGAATCCAGCCATATACTGGAAAGATTCCTCACGAATATATTCCCTATATATGTTAAACAGACACATTTTCGTCTACTTCGAGGCATATACCTGGTCCGAGATCAAAACCTGGTGGTCAGTGGACTGCTATAAGTCGCTTACTTCGTAAGAAAGACGAATACAACCATATACTAGAAAGATTTCTCAGGAATATATTCCCTGTATATGTTAAACATACACATTTTCGTCGACTTCGAGGCATATACCTGGTCCGAGATCGAAACCTGACGGTCAGTGGACTGCTATAAGTCGCTTACTTCGTAAGAACGACGAATACAACCATATACTGGAAAGAATCCTCAGGAATATATTCCCTGTATATGTTAAACATACGCATTTTCGTCGACTTCGAGGCATATACCTGGTCCGAGATCGAAACCTGACGGTCAGTGGACTGCTATAAGTCGGAAACTTCGTAAGAACGACGAATCCAGCCATATACTGGAATGATTCCTCAGGAATATATTCCCTGTATATGTTAAACAGACACATTTTCGTCGACTTCGAGGCATATACCTGGTCCGAGATCGAAACCTGACGGTCAGTGAACTGCTATAAGTCGCTTACTTCGTAAGAAAGATGAATCCAACCATATACTGGAAAGATTCCTCAGGAATATATTCCTTGTATATGTTAAACATACACATTTTCGTCGACTTCGAGGCATATACCTGGTCCGAGATCGAAACCTGACGGTCAGTGGACTGCTATAAGTCGCTTACTTCGTAAGAACGACGAATACAACCATATACTGGAAAGAATCCTCCGGAATATATTCCCTGTATATGTTAAACATACGCATTTTCGTCGACTTCGAGGCATATACCTGGTCCGAGATCGAAACCTGACGGTCAGTGGACTGCTATAAGTCGGAAACTTCGTAAGAACGACGAATCCAGCCATATACTGGAATGATTCCTCAGGAATATATTCCCTGTATATGTTAAACAGACACATTTTCGTCGACTTCGAGGCATATACCTGGTCCGAGATCGAAACCTGACGGTCAGTGGACTGCTATAAGTCGGAAACTTCGTAAGAACGACGAATCGAGCCATATATACTGGAATGATTCCTCAGGAATATATTCCCTGTATATGTTAAACAAACACATTTTCGTCGACTTCGAGGCATATACCTTGTCCGAGATCGAAACCTGACGGTCAGTGGACTGCTATAAGTCGGAAACTTCGTAAGAACGACGAATCCAGCCATATACTGGAATGATTCCTCAGGAATATATTCCCTGTATATGTTAAACAGACACATTTTCGTCGACTTCGAGGCATATACCTGGTCCGAGATCGAAACCTGACGGTCAGTGGACTGCTATAAGTCGGAAACTTCGTAAGAACGACGAATCCAGCCATATACTGGAAAGATTCCTCTGGAATATATTCCCTGTATATGTTAAACAGACACATTTTCGTCGACTTCGAGGCATATACCTGGTCCGAGATCGAAACCTGGCGGTCAGTGGACTGCTATAAGTCGCTTACTTCGTAAGAAAGACGAATCCAACCATATACTGGAAAGATTCCTCAGGAATATATTCCATGTATATGTTAAACAGACACATTTTCGTCGACTTCGAGGCATATACCTGGTCCGAGATCGAAACCTGACGGTCAGTAGACTGCTATAAGTCGGAAACTTCGTAAGAACGACGAATCCAGCCATATACTGGAAAGATTCCTCAGGAATATATTCCCTATATATGTTAAACAGACACATTTTCGTCGACTTCGAGGCATATACCTGGTCCGAGATCAAAACCTGGTGGTCAGTGGACTGCTATAAGTCGCTTACTTCGTAAGAAAGACGAATACAACCATATACTGGAAAGATTTCTCAGGAATATATTCCCTGTATATGTTAAACATACACATTTTCGTCGACTTCGAGGCATATACCTGGTCCGAGATCGAAACCTGACGGTCAGTGGACTGCTATAAGTCGGAAACTTCGTAAGAACGACGAATCCAGCCATATACTGGAAATATTCCTCAGGAATATATTCCCTATATATGTTAAACAGACACATTTTCGTCGACTTCGAGGCATATACCTGGTCCGAGATAGAAACCTGGCGGTAAGTGGACTGCTATAAGTCGGAAACTTCGTAAGAACGACGAATCCAGCCATATACTGGAAAGATTCCTCACGAATATATTCCCTATATATGTTAAACAGACACATTTTCGTCTACTTCGAGGCATATACCTGGTCCGAGATCAAAACCTGGTGGTCAGTGGACTGCTATAAGTCGCTTACTTCGTAAGAAAGACGAATACAACCATATACTAGAAAGATTTCTCAGGAATATATTCCCTGTATATGTTAAACATACACATTTTCGTCGACTTCGAGGCATATACCTGGTCCGAGATCGAAACCTGACGGTCAGTGGACTGCTATAAGTCGCTTACTTCGTAAGAACGACGAATACAACCATATACTGGAAAGAATCCTCAGGAATATATTCCCTCTATATGTTAAACATACGCATTTTCGTCGACTTCGAGGCATATACCTGGTCCGAGATCGAAACCTGACGGTCAGTGGACTGCTATAAGTCGGAAACTTCGTAAGAACGACGAATCCAGCCATATACTGGAATGATTCCTCAGGAATATATTCCCTGTATATGTTAAACAGACACATTTTCGTCGACTTCGAGGCATATACCTGGTCCGAGATCGAAACCTGACGGTCAGTGAACTGCTATAAGTCGCTTACTTCGTAAGAAAGATGAATCCAACCATATACTGGAAAGATTCCTCAGGAATATATTCCTTGTATATGTTAAACATACACATTTTCGTCGACTTCGAGGCATATACCTGGTCCGAGATCGAAACCTGACGGTCAGTGGACTGCTATAAGTCGCTTACTTCGTAAGAACGACGAATACAACCATATACTGGAAAGATTCCTCAGGAATATATTCCCTGTATATGTTGAACATACACATTTTCGTCGACTTCGAGGCATATACCTGGTCCGAGATCGAAACCTGACGGTCAGTGGACTGCGATAAGTCGCTTACTTCGTAAGAACGACGAATACAACCATATACTGGAAAGATTCCTCAGGAATATATTCCCTGTATATGTTAAACATACACATTTTCGTCGACTTCGAGGCATATACCTGGTCCGATATAGAAACCTGGCGGTCAGTGAACTGCTATAAGTCGCTTACTTAGTAAGAAAGACGAATCCAACCATATACTGGAAAGATTCCTCAGGAATATATTCCCTGTATATGTTTAACATACACATTTTCGTCGACTTCGAGGCATATACCTGGTCCGAGATCGAAACCTGACGGTTAGTGGACTGCTATAAGTCGGAAACTTCGTAAGAACGACGAATCCAGCCATATACTGGAAAGATTCCTCAGGAATATATTCCTTATATATGTTAAACAGACACATTTTCGTCGACTTCGAGGCATATACCTGGTCCGAGATAGAAACCTGGCAGTAAGTGGACTGCTATAAGTCGGAAACTTCGTAAGAATGACGAATCCATCCATATACTGGAAATATTCCTCTAGAATATATTCCATGTATATGTTAAACAGACACATTTTCGTCGACTTCGAGGCATATACCTGGTCCGAGATCAAAACCTGGTGGTCAGTGGACTCCTATAAGTCGCTTACTTCGTAAGAAAGACGAATACAACCATATACTGGAAAGATTTCTCAGGAATATATTCCCTGTATATGTTAAACATACACATTTTCGTCGACTTCGAGGCACATACCTGGTCCGAGATAGAAACCTGGCGGTAAGTGGACTGCTATAAGTCGGAAACTTCGTAAGAACGACGAATCCAGCCATATACTGGAAAGATTCCTCAGGAATATATTCCCTATATATGTTAAACAGACACATTTTCGTCGACTTCGAGGCATATACCTGGTCCGAGATCAAAACCTGGTGGTCAGTGGACTACTATAAGTCGCTTACTTCGTAAGAAAGACGGATACAACCATATATCGGAAAGATTTCTCAGGAATATATTCACTGTATATGTTAAACATACACATTTTCATCGACTTCGAGGCATATACCTGGTCCGAGATCGAAACCTGACGGTCAGTGGACTGCTATAAGTCGCTTACTTCGTAAGAACGACGAATACAACCATATACTGGAATGATTCCTCAGGAATATATTCCTTGTATATGTTAAACAGATACATTTTCGTCGACTTCGAGGCATACACCTGGTCAGATATCGAAACCTGGCGGTCAGTGGACTGCTATAAGTCGCTTACTTCGTAAGAAAGAAGATTCCAACCATATACTGGAAAGATTCCTCAGGAATATATTCCCTGTATATGTTAAGCAGACACGTTTTCGTCAACTTCGAGGCATATACCTGGTCCGAGATCGAAACCTGACGGTCAGTGGACTGCTATAAGTCGAAAACTTCGTAAGAACGACGAATCCAACCATATACTGGAATGATTCCTCAAAAATATATTCCCTGTATATGTTAAACAGACACATTTTCGTCGACTTCGAGGCATATACCTGGTCCGAGATTGAAACTTGGCGGTCAGTGGACTGCTATAAGTCGGAAACTTCGTAAGAACGACGAATCCAGCTATATACTGGAAAGATTCCTCAGGAATATATTCCTTATATATATTAAACAAACACATTTTCGTCGACTTCGAGGCATATACCTGGTCCGAGATAGAAACCTGGCGGTAAGTGGACTGCTATAAGTCGGAAACTTCGTAAGAATGACGAATCCATCCATATACTGGAAATATTCCTCTAGAATATATTCCATGTATATGTTAAACAGACACATTTTCGTCGACTTCGAGGCATATACCTGGTCCGAGATCAAAACCTGGTGGTCAGTGGACTGCTTTAAGTCGCTTACTTCGAAAGAAAGACGAATACAACCATATACTGGAAAGATTTCTCAGGAATATATTCCCTGCATATGTTAAACATACACATTTTCGTCGACTTCGAGGCATATACCTGGTCCGAGATCGAAACCTGACGGTCAGTGGACTGCTATAAGTCGCTTACTTCGTAAGAACGACGAATACAACCATATATTGGAAAGACTCCTCAGGAATATATTCCCTGTATATGTTAAACATACACATTTTCGTCGACTTCGAGGCATATACCTGGTCCGAGATCGAAACATGACGGTCAGTGGACTGCTATAAGTCGGAAACTTCGTAAGAACGACGAATCCAGCCATATACTGGAATGATTCCTCAGGAATATATTCCCTGTATATGTTAAACAGACACATTTTCGTCGACTTCGAGGCATATACCTGGTCCGAGATCGAAACCTGACGGTCAGTGAACTGCTATAAGTCGCTTACTTCGTAAGAAAGACGAATCCAACCATATACTGGAAAGATTCCTCAGGAATATATTCCCTGTATATGTTAAACATACACATTTTCGTCGACTTCGAGGCATATACCTGGTCCGAGATCGAAACCTGACGGTCAGTGGACTGCTATAAGTCGCTTACTTCGTAAGAACGACGAATACAACCATATACTGGAATGATTCCTCAGGAATATATTCCCTGTATATGTTAAACAGACACATTTTCGTCGACTTCGAGGCATACACCTGGTCTGATATCGAAACCTGGCGGTCAGTGGACTGCTATAAGTCGCTTACTTCGTAAGAAAGAAGATTCCAACCATATACTGGAAAGATTCCTCAGGAATATATTCCCTGTATATGTTAAACAGACACATTTTCGTCAACTTCGAGGCATATACCTGGTCCGAGATCGAAACCTGACGGTCAGTGGACTGCTATAAGTCGGAAACTTCGTAAGAACGATGAATCAAGCCCTATACCGGATATATTCCTCAGGAATATATTCCCTGTATATGTTAAACATACACATTTTCGTCGACTTCGAAGCATATACCTGGTCCGAGATCGAAACCTGACGGTCAGTGGACTGCTATAAGTCGGAAACTTCGTAAGAACGACGAATCCAACCATATACTGGAATGATTCCTCAAAAATATATTCCCTGTATATGTTAAACAGACACATTTTCGTCGACTTCGAGGCATATACCTGGTCCGAGATTGAAACTTGGCGGTCAGTGGACTGCTATAAGTCGGAAACTTCGTAAGAACGACGAATCCAGCTATATACTGGAAAGATTCCTCAGGAATATATTCCTTATATATATTAAACAGACACATTTTCGTCGACTTCGAGGCATATACCTGGTCCGAGATAGAAACCTGGCGGTAAGTGGACTGCTATAAGTCGGAAACTTCGTAAGAATGACGAATCCATCCATATACTGGAAATATTCCTCTAGAATATATTCCATGTATATGTTAAACAGACACATTTTCGTCGACTTCGAGGCATATACCTGGTCCGAGATCAAAACCTGGTGGTCAGTGGACTGTTTTAAGTCGCTTACTTCGTAAGAAAGACGAATACAACCATATACTGGAAAGATTTCTCAGGAATATATTCCCTGCATATGTTAAACATACACATTTTCGTCGACTTCGAGGCATATACCTGGTCCGAGATCGAAACCTGACGGTCAGTGGACTGCTATAAGTCGCTTACTTCGTAAGAACGACGAATACAACCATATATTGGAAAGACTCCTCAGGAATATATTCCCTGTATATGTTAAACATACACATTTTCGTCGACTTCGAGGCATATACCTGGTCCGAGATCGAAACCTGACGGTCAGTGGACTGTTATAAGTCGGAAACTTCGTAAGAACGACGAATCCAGCCATATACTGGAATGATTCCTCAGGAATATATTCCCTGTATATGTTAAACAGACACATTTTCGTCGACTTCGAGGCATATACCTGGTCCGAGATCGAAACCTGACGGTCAGTGAACTGCTATAAGTCGCTTACTTCGTAAGAAAGACGAATCCAACCATATACTGGAAAGATTCCTCAGGAATATATTCCCTGTATATGTTAAACATACACATTTTCGTCGACTTCGAGGCATATACCTGGTCCGAGATCGAAACCTGACGGTCAGTGGACTGCTATAAGTCGCTTACTTCGTAAGAACGACGAATACAACCATATACTGGAATGATTCCTCAGGAATATATTCCCTGTATATGTTAAACAGACACATTTTCGTCGACTTCGAGGCATACACCTGGTCTGATATCGAAACCTGGCGGTCAGTGGACTGCTATAAGTCGCTTACTTCGTAAGAAAGAAGATTCCAACCATATACTGGAAAGATTCCTCAGGAATATATTCCCTGTATATGTTAAACAGACACATTTTCGTCAACTTCGAGGCATATACCTGGTCCGAGATCGAAACCTGACGGTCAGTGGACTGCTATAAGTCGGAAACTTCGTAAGAACGATGAATCATGCCCTATACCGGAAAGATTCCTCAGGAATATATTCCCTGTATATGTTAAACATACACATTTTCGTCGACTTCGAGGCATATACCTGGTCCGAGATCAAAACCTGGTGGTCAGTGGACTGCTATAAGTCGCTTACTTCGTAAGAAAGACGAATACAACCATATACTGGAAAGATTTCTCAGGAATATATTCCCTGTATATGTTAAACATACACATTTTCGTCGACTTCGAGGCATATACCTGGTCCGAGATCGAAACTTGACGGTCAGTGGACTGCTATAAGTCGGAAACTTCGTAAGAACGACGAATCCAGCCATATACTGGAAATATTCCTCAGGAATATATTCCATATATATGTTAAACAGACACATTTTCGTCGACTTCGAGGCATATACCTGGTCCAAGATAGAAACCTGGCGGTAAGTGGACTGCTATAAGTCGGAAACTTCGTAAGAACGACGAATCCAGCCATATACTGGAAAGATTCCTCAGGAATATATTCCCTATATATGTTAAACAGACACATTTTCGTCAACTTCGAGGCATATACCTGGTCCGAGATCAAAACCTTGTGGTCAGTGGACTGCTATAAGTCGCTTACTTCGTAAGAAAGACGAATACAACCATATACTGGAAAGATTTCTCAGGAATATATTCCCTGTATATGTTAAACATACACATTTTCGTCGACTTCGAGGCATATACCTGGTCCGAGATCGAAACCTGACGGTCAGTGGACTGCTATAAGTCGGAAACTTCGTAAGAACGACGAATCCAGCCATATACTGGAAATATTCCTCAGGAATATATTCCCTATATATGTTAAACAGACACATTTTCGTCGACTTCGAGGCATATACCTGGTCCGAGATAGAAACCTGGCGGTAAGTGGACTGCTATAAGTCGGAAACTTCGTAAGAACGACGAATCCAGCCATATACTGGAAAGATTCCTCAGGAATATATTCTCTATATATGTTAAACAGACACATTTTCGTCGACTTCGAGGCATATACCTGGTCCGAGATCAAAACCTGGTGGTCAGTGGACTGCTATAAGTCGCTTACTTCGTAAGAAAGACGAATACAACCATATACTGGAAAGATTTCTCAGGAATATATTCCCTGCATATGTTAAACATACACATTTTCGTCGACTTCGAGGCATATACCTGGTCCGAGATCGAAACCTGACGGTCAGTGGACTGCTATAAGTCGCTTACTTCGTAAGAACGACGAATACAACCATATACTGGAAAGATTCCTCAGGAATATATTCCCTGTATATGTTGAACATACACATTTTCGTCGACTTCGAGGCATATACCTGGTCCGAGATCGAAACCTGACGGTCAGTGGACTGCGATAAGTCGCTTACTTCGTAAGAACGACGAATACAACCATATACTGGAAAGATTCCTCAGGAATATATTCCCTGTATATGTTAAACATACACATTTTCGTCGACTTCGAGGCATATACCTGGTCCGATATAGAAACCTGGCGGTCAGTGAACTGCTATAAGTCGCTTACTTAGTAAGAAAGACGAATCCAACCATATACTGGAAAGATTCCTCAGGAATATATTCCCTGTATATGTTTAACATACACATTTTCGTCGACTTCGAGGCATATACCTGGTCCGAGATCGAAACCTGACGGTTAGTGGACTGCTATAAGTCGGAAACTTCGTAAGAACGACGAATCCAGCCATATACTGGAAAGATTCCTCAGGAATATATTCCTTATATATGTTAAACAGACACATTTTCGTCGACTTCGAGGCATATAACTGGTCCGAGATAGAAACCTGGCAGTAAGTGGACTGCTATAAGTCGGAAACTTCGTAAGAATGACGAATCCATCCATATACTGGAAATATTCCTCTAGAATATATTCCATGTATATGTTAAACAGACACATTTTCGTCGACTTCGAGGCATATACCTGGTCCGAGATCAAAACCTGGTGGTCAGTGGACTCCTATAAGTCGCTTACTTCGTAAGAAAGACGAATACAACCATATACTGGAAAGATTTCTCAGGAATATATTCCCTGTATATGTTAAACATACACATTTTCGTCGACTTCGAGGCACATACCTGGTCCGAGATAGAAACCTGGCGGTAAGTGGACTGCTATAAGTCGGAAACTTCGTAAGAACGACGAATCCAGCCATATACTGGAAAGATTCCTCAGGAATATATTCCCTATATATGTTAAACAGACACATTTTCGTCGACTTCGAGGCATATACCTGGTCCGAGATCAAAACCTGGTGGTCAGTGGACTGCTATAAGTCGCTTACTTCGTAAGAAAGACGGATACAACCATATATCGGAAAGATTTCTCAGGAATATATTCACTGTATATGTTAAACATACACATTTTCATCGACTTCGAGGCATATACCTGGTCCGAGATCGAAACCTGACGGTCAGTGGACTGCTATAAGTCGCTTACTTCGTAAGAACGACGAATACAACCATATACTGGAATGATTCCTCGGGAATATATTCCTTGTATATGTTAAACAGACACATTTTCGTCGACTTCGAGGCATACACCTGGTCTGATATCGAAACCTGGCGGTCAGTGGACTGCTATAAGTCGCTTACTTCGTAAGAAAGAAGATTCCAACCATATACTGGAAAGATTCCTCAGGAATATATTCCCTGTATATGTTAAGCAGACACGTTTTCGTCAACTTCGAGGCATATACCTGGTCCGAGATCGAAACCTGACGGTCAGTGGACTGCTATAAGTCGGAAACTTCGTAAGAACGATGAATCAAGCCCTATACCGGAAAGATTCCTCAGGAATATATTCCATGTATATGTTAAACATACACATTTTCGTCGACTTCGAGGCGTATACCTGGTCCGAGATCGAAACCTGACGGTCAGTGGACTGCTATAAGTCGAAAACTTCGTAAGAACGACGAATCCAACCATATACTGGAATGATTCCTCAAAAATATATTCCCTGTATATGTTAAACAGACACATTTTCGTCGACTTCGAGGCATATACCTGGTCCGAGATTGAAACTTGGCGGTCAGTGGACTGCTATAAGTCGGAAACTTCGTAAGAACGACGAATCCAGCTATATACTGGAAAGATTCCTCAGGAATATATTCCTTATATATATTAAACAAACACATTTTCGTCGACTTCGAGGCATATACCTGGTCCGAGATAGAAACCTGGCGGTAAGTGGACTGCTATAAGTCGGAAACTTCGTAAGAATGACGAATCCATCCATATACTGGAAATATTCCTCTAGAATATATTCCATGTATATGTTAAACAGACACATTTTCGTCGACTTCGAGGCATATACCTGGTCCGAGATCAAAACCTGGTGGTCAGTGGACTGCTTTAAGTCGCTTACTTCGAAAGAAAGACGAATACAACCATATACTGGAAAGATTTCTCAGGAATATATTCCCTGCATATGTTAAACATACACATTTTCGTCGACTTCGAGGCATATACCTGGTCCGAGATCGAAACCTGACGGTCAGTGGACTGCTATAAGTCGCTTACTTCGTAAGAACGACGAATACAACCATATATTGGAAAGACTCCTCAGGAATATATTCCCTGTATATGTTAAACATACACATTTTCGTCGACTTCGAGGCATATACCTGGTCCGAGATCGAAACATGACGGTCAGTGGACTGCTATAAGTCGGAAACTTCGTAAGAACGACGAATCCAGCCATATACTGGAATGATTCCTCAGGAATATATTCCCTGTATATGTTAAACAGACACATTTTCGTCGACTTCGAGGCATATACCTGGTCCGAGATCGAAACCTGACGGTCAGTGAACTGCTATAAGTCGCTTACTTCGTAAGAAAGACGAATCCAACCATATACTGGAAAGATTCCTCAGGAATATATTCCCTGTATATGTTAAACATACACATTTTCGTCGACTTCGAGGCATATACCTGGTCCAAGATCGAAACCTGACGGTCAGTGGACTGCTATAAGTCGCTTACTTCGTAAGAACGACGAATACAACCATATACTGGAAAGATTCCTCAGGAATATATTCCCTGCATATGTTGAACATACACATTTTCGTCGACTTCGAGGCATATACCTGGTCCGAGATCGAAACCTGACGGTCAGTGGACTGCGATAAGTCGCTTACTTCGTAAGAACGACGAATACAACCATATACTGGAAAGATTCCTCAGGAATATATTCCCTGT
>NW_020621603.1:147352-160400 GCF_003573695.1 Papaver somniferum | reverse complement strand
AACCTGGCGGTCAGTGAACTGCTATAAGTCGCTTACTTAGTAAGAAAGACGAATCCAACCATATACTGGAAAGATTCCTCAGGAATATATTCCCTGTATATGTTTAACATACACATTTTCGTCGACTTCGAGGCATATACCTGGTCCGAGATCGAAACCTGACGGTTAGTGGACTGCTATAAGTCGGAAACTTCGTAAGAACGACGAATCCAGCCATATACTGGAAAGATTCCTCAGGAATATATTCCCTATATATGTTAAACAGACACATTTTCGTCGACTTCGAGGCATATACCTGGTCCGAGATCAAAACCTGGTGGTCAGTGGACTGCTATAAGTCGCTTACTTCGTAAGAAAGACGAATACAACCATATACTGGAAAGATTTCTCAGGAATATATTCCCTGTGTATGTTAAACATACACATTTTCGTCGACTTCGAGGCATATACCTGGTCCGAGATCGAAACTTGACGGTCAGTGGACTGCTATAAGTCGGAAACTTCGTAAGAACGACGAATCCAGCCATATACTGGAAATATTCCTCAGGAATATATTCCCTATATATGTTAAACAGACACATTTTCGTCGACTTCGAGGCATATACCTGGTCCGAGATAGAAACCTGGCGGTAAGTGGACTGCTATAAGTCGGAAACTTCGTAAGAACGACGAATCCAGCCATATACTGGAAAGATTCCTCAGGAATATATTCCCTGTATATGTTAAACAGACACATTTTCGTCGACTTCGAGGCATATACCTGGTCCGAGATCGAAACCTGGCGGTCAGTGGACTGCTATAAGTCGGAAACTTCGTAAGAACGACGAATCCAGCCATATACTAGAAAGATTCCTCAGGAATATATTCCCTGTATATGTTAAACAGACACATTTTCGTCGACTTCGAGGCATATACCTGGTCCGAGATCGAAACCTGGCGGTCAGTGGACTGCTATAAGTCGCTTACTTCGTAAGAAAGACGAATCCAACCATATACTGGAAAGATTCCTCAGGAATATATTCCCTGTATATGTTAAACATACACATTTTCGTCGACTTCGAGGCATATACCTGGTCCGAGATCGAAACCTGACGGTCAGTGGACTGCTATAAGTCGGAAACTTCGTAAGAACGACGAATCCAGCCATATACTGGAAATATTCCTCAGGAATATATTCCCTATATATGTTAAACAGACACATTTTCGTCGACTTCGAGGCATATACCTGGTCCGAGATAGAAACCTGGCGGTAAGTGGACTGCTATAAGTCGGAAACTTCGTAAGAACGACGAATCCAGCCATATACTGGAAAGATTCCTCAGGAATATATTCTCTATATATGTTAAACAGACACATTTTCGTCGACTTCGAGGCATATACCTGGTCCGAGATCAAAACCTGGTGGTCAGTGGACTGCTATAAGTCGCTTACTTCGTAAGAAAGACGAATACAACCATATACTGGAAAGATTTCTCAGGAATATATTCCCTGTATATGTTAAACATACACATTTTCGTCGACTTCGAGGCATATACCTGGTCCGAGATCGAAACTTGACGGTCAGTGGACTGCTATAAGTCGGAAACTTCGTAAGAACGACGAATCCAGCCATATACTGGAAATATTCCTCAGGAATATATTCCATATATATGTTAAACAGACACATTTTCGTCGACTTCGAGGCATATACCTGGTCCAAGATAGAAACCTGGCGGTAAGTGGACTGCTATAAGTCGGAAACTTCGTAAGAACGACGAATCCAGCCATATACTGGAAAGATTCCTCAGGAATATATTCCCTATATATGTTAAACAGACACATTTTCGTCAACTTCGAGGCATATACCTGGTCCGAGATCAAAACCTTGTGGTCAGTGGACTGCTATAAGTCGCTTACTTCGTAAGAAAGACGAATACAACCATATACTGGAAAGATTTCTCAGGAATATATTCCCTGTATATGTTAAACATACACATTTTCGTCGACTTCGAGGCATATACCTGGTCCGAGATCGAAACCTGACGGTCAGTGGACTGCTATAAGTCGCTTACTTCGTAAGAACGACGAATACAACCATATACTGGAAAGATTCCTCAGGAATATATTCCCTGTATATGTTGAACATACACATTTTCGTCGACTTCGAGGCATATACCTGGTCCGAGATCGAAACCTGACGGTCAGTGGACTGCGATAAGTCGCTTACTTCGTAAGAACGACGAATACAACCATATACTGGAAAGATTCCTCAGGAATATATTCCCTGTGTATGTTAAACATACACATTTTCGTCGACTTCGAGGCATATACCTGGTCCGATATAGAAACCTGGCGGTCAGTGAACTGCTATAAGTCGCTTACTTAGTAAGAAAGACGAATCCAACCATATACTGGAAAGATTCCTCAGGAATATATTCCCTGTATATGTTTAACATACACATTTTCGTCGACTTCGAGGCATATACCTGGTCCGAGATCGAAACCTGACGGTTAGTGGACTGCTATAAGTCGGAAACTTCGTAAGAACGACGAATCCAGCCATATACTGGAAAGATTCCTCAGGAATATATTCCTTATATATGTTAAACAGACACATTTTCGTCGACTTCGAGGCATATAACTGGTCCGAGATAGAAACCTGGCAGTAAGTGGACTGCTATAAGTCGGAAACTTCGTAAGAATGACGAATCCATCCATATACTGGAAATATTCCTCTAGAATATATTCCATGTATATGTTAAACAGACACATTTTCGTCGACTTCGAGGCATATACCTGGTCCGAGATCAAAACCTGGTGGTCAGTGGACTCCTATAAGTCGCTTACTTCGTAAGAAAGACGAATACAACCATATACTGGAAAGATTTCTCAGGAATATATTCCCTGTATATGTTAAACATACACATTTTCGTCGACTTCGAGGCACATACCTGGTCCGAGATAGAAACCTGGCGGTAAGTGGACTGCTATAAGTCGGAAACTTCGTAAGAACGACGAATCCAGCCATATACTGGAAAGATTCCTCAGGAATATATTCCCTATATATGTTAAACAGACACATTTTCGTCGACTTCGAGGCATATACCTGGTCCGAGATCAAAACCTGGTGGTCAGTGGATTGCTATAAGTCGCTTACTTCGTAAGAAAGACGAATACAACCATATACTGGAAAGATTTCTCAGGAATATATTCCCTGTATATGTTAAACATACACATTTTCGTCGACTTCGAGGCATATACCTGGTCCGAGATCGAAACCTGACGGTCAGTGGACTGCTATAAGTCGCTTACTTCGTAAGAACGACGAATACAACCATATACTGGAAAGATTCCTCAGGAATATATTCCCTGTATATGTTGAACATACACATTTTCGTCGACTTCGAGGCATATACCTGGTCCGAGATCGAAACCTGACGGTCAGTGGACTGCGATAAGTCGCTTACTTCGTAAGAACGACGAATACAACCATATACTGGAAAGATTCCTCAGGAATATATTCCCTGTGTATGTTAAACATACACATTTTCGTCGACTTCGAGGCATATACCTGGTCCGATATAGAAACCTGGCGGTCAGTGAACTGCTATAAGTCGCTTACTTAGTAAGAAAGACGAATCCAACCATATACTGGAAAGATTCCTCAGGAATATATTCCCTGTATATGTTTAACATACACATTTTCGTCGACTTCGAGGCATATACCTGGTCCGAGATCGAAACCTGACGGTTAGTGGACTGCTATAAGTCGGAAACTTCGTAAGAACGACGAATCCAGCCATATACTGGAAAGATTCCTCAGGAATATATTCCTTATATATGTTAAACAGACACATTTTCGTCGACTTCGAGGCATATAACTGGTCCGAGATAGAAACCTGGCAGTAAGTGGACTGCTATAAGTCGGAAACTTCGTAAGAATGACGAATCCATCCATATACTGGAAATATTCCTCTAGAATATATTCCATGTATATGTTAAACAGACACATTTTCGTCGACTTCGAGGCATATACCTGGTCCGAGATCAAAACCTGGTGGTCAGTGGACTCCTATAAGTCGCTTACTTCGTAAGAAAGACGAATACAACCATATACTGGAAAGATTTCTCAGGAATATATTCCCTGTATATGTTAAACATACACATTTTCGTCGACTTCGAGGCATATACCTGGTCCGAGATCGAAACCTGACGGTCAGTGGACTGCTATAAGTCGGAAACTTCGTAAGAACGACGAATCCAGCCATATACTGGAAATATTCCTCAGGAATATATTCCCTATATATGTTAAACAGACACATTTTCGTCGACTTCGAGGCATATACCTGGTCCGAGATAGAAACCTGGCGGTAAGTGGACTGCTATAAGTCGGAAACTTCGTAAGAACGACGAATCCAGCCATATACTGGAAAGATTCCTCAGGAATATATTCTCTATATATGTTAAACAGACACATTTTCGTCGACTTCGAGGCATATACCTGGTCCGAGATCAAAACCTGGTGGTCAGTGGACTGCTATAAGTCGCTTACTTCGTAAGAAAGACGAATACAACCATATACTGGAAAGATTTCTCAGGAATATATTCCCTGTATATGTTAAACATACACATTTTCGTCGACTTCGAGGCATATACCTGGTCCGAGATCGAAACTTGACGGTCAGTGGACTGCTATAAGTCGGAAACTTCGTAAGAACGACGAATCCAGCCATATACTGGAAATATTCCTCAGGAATATATTCCATATATATGTTAAACAGACACATTTTCGTCGACTTCGAGGCATATACCTGGTCCAAGATAGAAACCTGGCGGTAAGTGGACTGCTATAAGTCGGAAACTTCGTAAGAACGACGAATCCAGCCATATACTGGAAAGATTCCTCAGGAATATATTCCCTATATATGTTAAACAGACACATTTTCGTCAACTTCGAGGCATATACCTGGTCCGAGATCAAAACCTTGTGGTCAGTGGACTGCTATAAGTCGCTTACTTCGTAAGAAAGACGAATACAACCATATACTGGAAAGATTTCTCAGGAATATATTCCCTGTATATGTTAAACATACACATTTTCGTCGACTTCGAGGCATATACCTGGTCCGAGATCGAAACCTGACGGTCAGTGGACTGCTATAAGTCGCTTACTTCGTAAGAACGACGAATACAACCATATACTGGAATGATTCCTCAGGAATATATTCCCTGTATATGTTAAACAGACACATTTTCGCCGATTTCGAGGCATATACCTGGTCCGATATAGAAACCTGGCGGTCAGTGAACTACTATAAGTCGCTTACTTCGTAAGAAAGACGAATCCAACCATATACTGGAAAGATTCCTCAGGAATATATTCCCTGTATATGTTAAACATACACATTTTCGTCGACTTCGAGGCATATACCTGGTCCGAGATCGAAACCTGACGGTCAGTGGACTGCTATAAGTCGGAAACTTCGTAAGAACGACGAATCCACCCATATACTGGAAAGTTTACTCAGGAATATATTCCCTGTATATGTTAAACAGACACATTTTCATCGAATTCGAGGCATATACCTGGTCTGAGATCGAAACCTGGCAGTCAGTGGACTGCTATAAGTCGAAAACTTCGTAAGAACGACGAATCCATCCATATACTGGAAAGATTCCTCAGGAATATATTCCATGTATATGTTAAACAAACACATTTTCGTCGACTTCGAGGAATATACCTGGTCCGAGATCGAAACCTGGCGGTCAGTGGACTGCTAATAGTCGCCAACTTCGTAAGAACGACGAATCCAGCCATATATTGGAAAGATTCCTCAGGAATATATTCATGTATATGTTAAACAGACACATTTTCGTCGACTTCGAGGCATATACCTGGTCCGAGATCGAAACCTGGCGGTAAGTGGACTGTTATAAGTCGGAAACTTCATAAGAACGACGAATCCAGCCATATACTGGAAAGATTCCTCTGGAATATATTCCCTGTATATGTTAAACATACACATTTTCGTCGACTTCGAGGAATATACCTGGTCCGAGATCGAAACCTGGCGGTCAGTGGACTGCTATAAGTCGCTTACTTCGTAAGAAAGACGAATCCAACCATATACTGGAAAGATTCCTCAGGAATATATTCCATGTATATGTTAAACAGACACATTTTCGTCGACTTCGAGGCATATACCTGGTCCGAGATCGAAACCTGACGGTCAGTAGACTGCTATAAGTCGGAAACTTCGTAAGAACAACGAATCCAGACCTATACCGGAAAGATTCCTCAGGAATATATTCCTTGTATATGTTAAACAGACACATTTTCGCCGACTTCGAGGCATATACCTGGTCCGATATAGAAACCTGGCGGTCAGTGAACTGCTATAAGTCGCTTACTTCGTAAGAAAGACGAATCCAACCATATACTGGAAAGATTCCTCAGGAATATGTTCCCTGTATATGTTAAACATACACATTTTCGTCGACTTCGAGGCATATACCTGGTCCGAGATCGAAACCTGACGGTCAGTGGACTGCTATAAGTCGGAAACTTCGTAAGAACGACGATCCTAGCCATATACTGGAATGATTCCTCAGGAATATATTCCCTGTATATGTTAAAAAGACACCTTTTCGTCGACTTCGAGGCATATACCTGGTCTGATATCGAAACCTGGCGGTCAGTGGACTGTTATAAGTCGGAAACTTCGTAAGAACGACGAATCCAGCCATATAATTGAAAGATTCCTCAGGAATATATTCCCTGTATATGTTAAACATACACATTTTCGTCGACTTCGAGGCATATACCTGGTCTGAGATTGAAACCTGGCGGTCAGTGGACTGCTATAAGTCGGAAACTTCGTAAAAACGACGAATCCAGCCATATACTAGAAAGATTCCTCAGGAATATATTCCATGGATATGTTAAACAGACACATTTTCGTCGACTTCGAGGCATATACCTGTGCCGAGATCGAAACCTGGCGGTCAGTGGAATGCTATAAGTCGGAAACTCGTAAGAAAGGCGAATCCAGCCACATACTGGAAAAATTCCTCAGGAATATATTCCCTGTATATGTTAAACAGACACATTTTCGTCGACTTCGAGGCATATACCTGGTCCGAGATTGAAACTTGGCGGTCAGTGGACCGCTATAAGTCGGAAACTTCGTAAGAACGACGAATCCAGCCATATACTGGAAAGATTCCTCAGGAATATATTCCCTATATATGTTAAACAGACACATTTTCGTCGACTTCGAGGCATATACCTGGTCCGAGATAGAAACCTGGCGGTAAGTGGACTGCTATAAGTCGGAAACTTCGTAAGAACGACGAATCCAGCCATATACTGGAAAGATTCCTCTAGAATATATTCCCTGTATATGTTAAACAGACACATTTTCGTCGACTTCGAGGCATATACCTGGTCTGAGATCAAAACCTGGTGGTCAGTGGACTGCTATAAGTCGCTTACTTCGTAAGAAAGACGAATCCAACCATATACTGGAAAGATTCCTCAGGAATCTATTCCCTGTATATGTTAAACAGACACATTTTCGTCGACTTCGAGGCATATACCTGGTCCGAGATCGAAACCTGACGGTCAGTAGACTGCTATAAGTCGGAAACTTCGTAAGAACGACGAATCCAGCCCTATACCGGAAAGATTCCTCAGGAATATATTCCCTGTATATGTTAAACAGACACATTTTCGCCGACTTCGAGGCATATACCTGGTCCGATATAGAAACCTGGCGGTCAGTGAACTGCTATAAGTCGCTTACTTCGTAAGAAAGACGAATCCAACCATATAATGGAAAGATTCCTCAGGAATATATTCCCTGTATATGTTAAACATACACATTTTCGTCAACTTCGAGGCATATATCTGGTCCGAGATCGAAACCTGACGGTCAGTGGACTGCTATAAGTCCGAAACTTCGTAAGAACGACGAATCCAACCATATACTGGAATGATTCCTCCAAAATATATTCCCTGTATATGTTAAACAGACACATTTTCGTCGACTTCGAGGCATATACCTGGTCCGAGATTGAAACTTGGCGGTCAGTGGACTGCTATAAGTCGGAAACTTCGTAAGAACGACGAATCCAGCCATATACTGGAAAGATTCCTCAGGAATATATTCCATGTATATGTTAAACAGACACATTTTCGTCGATTTCGAGGCATATACCTGGTCCGAGATCGAAACCTGGCGGTCAGTGGACTGCTATAAGTCGGAAACTTCGTAAGAACGACGAATCCAGCCATATACTGGAAAGATTCCTCAGGAATATATTCCCTGTATATGTTAAACATACACATTTTCGTCGACTTCGAGGCATATACCTGGTCTGAGATTTAAACCTGGCGGTCAGTGGACTGCTATAAGTCGGAAACTTCGTAAGAACGACGAATCCAGCCATATACTGGAATGATTCCTCGGGAATATATTCCCTATGTATGTTAAACAGACACATTTTCGTCGACTTCGAGGCATATACCTGGTCCGAGATCGAAACCTGGCGGTCAGTTAACTGCTATAAGTCGCTTACTTCATAAGAAAGACGAATCCAACCATATACTGGAAAGATTCCTCAGGAATATATTCCCTGTATATGTTAAACATACACATTTTCGTCGACTTCGAGGCATATACCTGGTCCGAGATCGAAACCTGACGGTCAGTGGACTGCTATAAGTCGGAAACTTCGTAAGAACGACGAATCCAGCCATATACTGGAATGATTCCTCAGGAATATATTCCCTGTATATGTTAAACAGACACATTTTCGTCGACTTCGAGGCATATACCTGGTCCGAGATCGAAACCTGACGGTCAGTGGACTGCTATAAGTCGGAAACTTCGTAAGAACGACGAATCCAGCCATATACTGGAAAGATTCCTCAGGAATATATTCCCTGTATATGTTGAACAGACACATTTTCGCCGACTTCGAGGCATATACCTGGTCCGATATAGAAACCTGGCGGTCAGTGGACTGCTATAAGTCGGAAACTTCATAAGAACGACGAATCCAGCCATATACTGGAAATATTCCTCAGGAATATATTCCCTGTATATGTTGAACATACACATTTTCGTCGACTTCGAGGCATATACCTGGTCCGAGATCGAAACCTGACGGTCAGTGGACTGCTATAAGTCGGAAACTTCGTAAGAACGACGAATCCAACCATATACTGGAATGATTCCTCAAAAATATATTCCCTGTATATGTTAAACAGACACATTTTCGTCGACTTCGAGGCATATACCTGGTCCGAGATTGAAACTTGGCGGTCAGTGGACTGCTATAAGTCGGAAACTTCGTAAGAACGACGAATCCAGCCATATACTGGAAAGATTCCTCAGGAATATATTCCTTATATATGTTAAACAGACACATTTTCGTCGACTTCGAGGCATATACCTGGTCCGAGATAGAAACCTGGCAGTAAGTGGACTGCTATAAGCCGGAAACTTCGTAAGAATGACGAATCCATCCATATACTGGAAAGATTCCTCAGGAATATATTCCTTATATATGTTAAACAGACACATTTTCGTCGACTTCGAGGCATATACCTGGTCCGAGATAGAAACCTGGCAGTAAGTGGACTGCTATAAGCCGGAAACTTCGTAAGAATGACGAATCCATCCATATACTGGAAATATTCCTCTAGAATATATTCCATGTATATGTTAAACAGACACATTTTCGTCGACTTCGAGGCATATACCTGGTCCGAGATTAAAACCTGGTGGTCAGTGGACTCCTATAAGTCGCTTACTTCGTAAGAAAGACGAATACAACCATATACTGGAAAGATTTCTCAGGAATATATTCCCTGTATATGTTAAACATACACATTTTCGTCGACTTCGAGGCATATACCTGGTCCGAGATCGAAACCTGACGGTCAGTGGACTGCTATAAGTCGCTTACTTCGTAAGAACGACGAATACAACCATATACTGGAAAGATTCCTCAGGAATATATTCCCTGTATATGTTGAACATACACATTTTCGTCGACTTCGAGGCATATACCTGGTCCGAGATCGAAACCTGACGGTCAGTGGACTGCGATAAGTCGCTTACTTCGTAAGAACGACGAATACAACCATATACTGGAAAGATTCCTCAGGAATATATTCCCTGTGTATGTTAAACATACACATTTTCGTCGACTTCGAGGCATATACCTGGTCCGATATAGAAACCTGGCGGTCAGTGAACTGCTATAAGTCGCTTACTTAGTAAGAAAGACGAATCCAACCATATACTGGAAAGATTCCTCAGGAATATATTCCCTGTATATGTTTAACATACACATTTTCGTCGACTTCGAGGCATATACCTGGTCCGAGATCGAAACCTGACGGTTAGTGGACTGCTATAAGTCGGAAACTTCGTAAGAACGACGAATCCAGCCATATACTGGAAAGATTCCTCAGGAATATATTCCTTATATATGTTAAACAGACACATTTTCGTCGACTTCGAGGCATATACCTGGTCCGAGATAGAAACCTGGCAGTAAGTGGACTGCTATAAGTCGGAAACTTCGTAAGAATGACGAATCCATCCATATACTGGAAATATTCCTCTAGAATATATTCCATGTATATGTTAAACAGACACATTTTCGTCGACTTCGAGGCATATACCTGGTCCGAGATCAAAACCTGGTGGTCAGTGGACTCCTATAAGTCGCTTACTTCGTAAGAAAGACGAATACAACCATATACTGGAAAGATTTCTCAGGAATATATTCCCTGTATATGTTAAACATACACATTTTCGTCGACTTCGAGGCACATACCTGGTCCGAGATAGAAACCTGGCGGTAAGTGGACTGCTATAAGTCGGAAACTTCGTAAGAACGACGAATCCAGCCATATACTGGAAAGATTCCTCAGGAATATATTCCCTATATATGTTAAACAGACACATTTTCGTCAACTTCGAGGCATATACCTGGTCCGAGATCAAAACCTTGTGGTCAGTGGACTGCTATAAGTCGCTTACTTCGTAAGAAAGACGAATACAACCATATACTGGAAAGATTTCTCAGGAATATATTCCCTGTATATGTTAAACATACACATTTTCGTCGACTTCGAGGCATATACCTGGTCCGAGATCGAAACTTGACGGTCAGTGGACTGCTATAAGTCGGAAACTTCGTAAGAACGACGAATCCAGCCATATACTGGAAATATTCCTCAGGAATATATTCCATATATATGTTAAACAGACACATTTTCGTCGACTTCGAGGCATATACCTGGTCCAAGATAGAAACCTGGCGGTAAGTGGACTGCTATAAGTCGGAAACTTCGTAAGAACGACGAATCCATCCATATACTGGAAAGATTCCTCAGGAATATATTCCCTATATATGTTAAACAGACACATTTTCGTCGACTTCGAGGCATATACCTGGTCCGAGATCGAAACCTGGCGGTCAGTGGACTGCTATAAGTCGGAAACTTCGTAAGAACGACGAATCCAGCCATATACTGGAAAGATTCCTCAGGAATATATTCCCTGTATATGTTAAACAAACACATTTTCGTCGACTTCGAGGCATATACCTGGTCCGAGATCGAAACCTGGCGGTCAGTGGACTGCTATAAGTCGCTTACTTCGTAAGAAAGACGAATCCAACCATATACTGGAAAGATTCCTCTGGAATATATTCCCTGTATATGTTAAACAGACACATTTTCGTCGACTTCGAGGCATATACCTGGTCCGACATCGAAACCTGGCGGTCAGTGGACTGCTATAAGTCGCTTACTTCGTAAGAAAGACGAATCCAACCATATACTTAAAAGATTCCTCAGGAATATATTCCCTGTATATGTTAAACAGACACATTTTCGTCGACTTCGAGGCATATACCTGGTCCGAGATCGAAACCTGACGGTCAGTAGACTGCTATAAGTCGGAAACTTCGTAAGAACAACGAATCCAGCCCTATACCGGAAAGATTCCTCAGGAATATATTCCCTGTATATGTTTAACAGACACATTTTCGCCGACTTCGAGGCATATACCTGGTACGAGATCGAAACCTGGCGGTCAGTGGACTACTAATAGTCGGAAACTTCGTAAGAACGACGAATCCAGCCATATACTGGAAAGATTCCTCAGGAATATATTCCCTGTATATGTTAAACAGACACATTTTCGTGGACTTCGAGGCATATACCTGGTCCGAGATCGAAACCTGACGGTCAGTAGACTGCTATAAGTCGGAAACTTCGTAAGAACGACGATCCTAGCCCTATACCGGAAAGATTCCTCAGGAATATATTCCCTGTATATGTTAAACAGACACATTTTCGCCGACTTCGAGGCATATACCTGGTACGAGATCGAAACCTGGCGGTCAGTGGACTGCTAATAGTCGGAAACTTCGTAAGAACAACGAATCCAGCCATATACTGGAAAGATTCCTCAGGAATATATTCCCTGTATATGTTAAACATACACATTTTTGTCGACTTCGAGGCATATACCTGGTCCCAGATTGAAACCTGGCGGTCAGTGAACTGTTATAAGTCGGAAACTCTTAAGAACGACGAATCCATCCATATACTGGAATGATTCCTCAGGAATATATTCCCTGTATATGTTAAACAGACACATTTTCGTAGACTTCGAGGCATATACCTGGTCCGAGATCGAAACTTGGCGGTCAGTGGACTGCTATAAGTCGGAAACTTCGTAAGAAGCACGAATCCAAGCATATACTGGAAAGATTCCTCAAGAATATATTCCCTATATATGTTATACAGACACATTTTCGTCGACTTCGAGGCATATACCAGGTCCGAGATAAAAACCTGGCGGTAAGTGGACTGCTATAAGTCGGAAACTTCGTAACAACGACAAATCCAGCCATATACTGGAAAGATTCCTCTAGAATATATTCCCTGTATATGTTAAACAGACACATGTTCGTCGACTTCGAGGCATATACCTGGTCCGAGATCGAAACCTGGCGGTCAGTGGACTGCTATAAGTCG
>NW_020621603.1:142628-147336 GCF_003573695.1 Papaver somniferum | reverse complement strand
CTGGAAAGATTCCTCAGGAATATATTCCCTGTATATGTTAAATAAACACATTTTCGTCGACTTCGAGGCATATACCTTGTCCGAGATCGAAACCTGGCGGTAAGTGGACTGTTATAAGTCGGAAACTTCGTAAGAACGACGAATCCAGCCATATACTGGAAAGATTCCTCTGGAATATATTCCCTGTATATGTTAAACAGACACATTTTCGTCGACTTCGAGGCATATACCTGGTCCGACATCGAAACCTGGCGGTCAGTGGACTGCTATAAGTCGCTTACTTCGTAAGAAAGACGAATCCAACCATATACTGAAAAGATTCCTCAGGAATATATTCCCTGTATATGTTAAACAGACACATTTTCGTCGACTTCGAGGCATATACCTGGTCCGAGATCGAAACCTGACGGTCAGTAGACTGCTATAAGTCGGAAACTTCGTAAGAACAACGAATCCAGCCCTATACCGGAAAGATTCCTCAGGAATATATTCCCTGTATATGTTAAACAGACACATTTTCGCCGACTTCGAGGCATATACCTGGTACGAGATCGAAACCTGGCGGTCAGTGGACTGTTATAAGTTGGAAAATTTGTAAGAACGACGAATCCAGCCATATACTGGAATGATTCCTCAGGAATATATTCCCTGTATATGTTAAACAAACACATTTTCGTCGACTTCGAGGCATATACCTGGTCCGAGATCGAAACCTGGCGGTCAGTGGACTGCTATAAGTCGCTTACTTCGTAAGAAAGACGAATCCAACCATATACTGGAAAGATTCCTCTGGAATATATTCCATGTATATGTTAAACAGACACATTTTCGTCGACTTCGAGGCATATACCTGGTCCGACATCGAAACCTGGCGGTCAGTGGACTGCTATAAGTCGCTTACTTCGTAAGAAAGACGAATCCAACCATATACTTAAAAGATTCCTCAGGAATATATTCCCTGTATATGTTAAACAGACACATTTTCATCGACTTCGAGGCATATACCTGGTCCGAGATCGAAACCTGACGGTCAGTAGACTGCTATAAGTCGGAAACTTCGTAAGAACAACGAATCCAGCCCTATACCGGAAAGATTCCTCAGGAATATATTCCCTGTATATGTTAAACAGACACATTTTCGCCGACTTCGAGGCATATACCTGGTACGAGATCGAAACCTGGCGGTCAGTGGACTGCTAATAGTCGGAAACTTCGTAAGAACGACGAATCCAGCCATATACTGGAAAGATTCCTCAGGAATATATTCCATGTATATGTTAAACAAACACATTTTCGTCGACTTCGAGGCATATACCTGGTCCGAGATCGAAACCTGGCGGTAAGTGGAGTGTTATAAGTTGGAAAATTTGTAAGAACGACGAATCCAGCCATATACTGGAATGATTCCTCAGGAATATATTCCCTGTATATGTTAAACAAACACATTTTCGTCGACTTCGAGGCATATACCTGGTCCGAGATCGAAACCTGGCGGTCAGTGGACTGCTATAAGTCGCTTACTTCGTAAGAAAGACGAATCCAACCATATACTGGAAAGATTCCTCAGGAATATATTCCCTGTATATGTTGAACAGACACATTTTCGCCGACTTCGAGGCATATACCTGGTCCGATATAGAAACCTGGCGGTCAGTGGACTGCTATAAGTCGGAAACTTCGTAAGATTGACGAATCCAGCCATATACTATATAGAATCCTCAGGAATATATTCCCTGTATATGTTGAACAAACACATTTTCGTCGACTTCGAGGCATATACCTGGTCCGAGATCGAAACCTGACGGTCAGTGGACTGCTATAAGTCGGAAACTTCGTAAGAACGACGAATCCAGCCATATACCGGAAAGATTCCTCAGGAATATATTCCCTGTATATGTTAAACAGACACATTTTCGCCGACTTCGAGGCATATACCAGGTCCGATATAGAAACCTGGTGGTCAGTGGACTGCTATAAGTCGGAAACTTCGTAAGATTGACGAATCCAGCCATATACTATATAGAATCCTCAGGAATATATTCCCTGTATATGTTAAACAGACCAATTTTCATCGACTTCGAGGCATATACCTGGTCCGAGATCGAAACCTGGCGGTCAGTGGACTTCTATAAGTCGGAAACTTCGTAAGAACGACGAATCCATCTATATACTGGAAAGATTCCTCAGGAATATATTCCCTATATATGTTGAACAGGCACATTTTCGTCGACTTCGAAGCATATACCTAGTCCGAGATCGAAACCTGACGGCCAGTGGACTGCTATAAGTCAGAAACTTTGTAAGAACGACGAATCCAGCCATATACCGGAAAGATTCCTCAGGAATATATTCCCTGTATATGTTAAACAGACACATTTTCGCCGACTTCGAGGCATATACCTGGTCCGAGATCGAAACCTGGCGGTCAGTGGACTGCTATAAGTCGCTTACTTCGTAAGAAAGACGAATCCAACCATATACTGGAAAGATTCCTCTGGAATATATTCCCTGTATATGTTAAACAGACACATTTTCGTCGACTTCGAGGCATATACCTGGTCCGAGATCGAAACCTGACGGTCAGTAGACTGCTATAAGTCGGAAACTTCGTAAGAACGACGAATCCAGCCCTATACCGGAAAGATTCCTCAGGAATATATTCCCTGTATATGTTAAACAGACACATTTTCGCCGACTTCGAGGCATATACCTGGTCCGATATAGAAACCTGGCGGTCAGTGAACTGCTATAAGTCGCTTACTTCGTAAGAAAGACGAATCCAACCATATACTGGAAAGATTCCTCAGGAATATATTCCCTGTATATGTTAAACATACACATTTTCGTCGACTTCGAGGCATATACCTGGTCCGAGATCGAAACCTGACGGTCAGTGGACTGCTATAAGTCGGAAACTTCGTAAGAACGACGATCCCAGCCATATACTGGAATGATTCCTCAGGAATATATTCCCTGTATATGTTAAAAAGACACCTTTTCGTCGACTTCGAGGCATATACCTGGTCTGATATCGAAACCTGGCGGTCAGTGGACTGTTATAAGTCGGAAACTTCGTAAGAACGACGAATCCAGCCATATAATTGAAAGATTCCTCAGGAATATATTCCCTGTATATGTTAAACATACACATTTTCGTCGACTTCGAGGCATATACCTGGTCTGAGATTGAAACCTGGCGGTCAGTGGACTGCTATAAGTCGGAAACTTCGTAAAAACGACGAATCCAGCCATATACTAGAAAGATTCCTCAGGAATATATTCCATGTATATGTTAAACAGACACATTTTCGTCGACTTCGAGGCATATACCTGTGCCGAGATCGAAACCTGGCGGTCAGTGGAATGCTATAAGTCGGAAACTCGTAAGAAAGACGAATCCAGCCATATACTGGAATGATTCCTCAGGAATATATTCCCTGTATATGTTTAACATACACATTTTCGTCGACTTCGAGGCATATACCTGGTCCGAGATCGAAACCTGACGGTTAGTGGACTGCTATAAGTCGGAAACTTCGTAAGAACGACGAATCCAGCCATATACTGGAATGATTCCTCAGGAATATATTCCCTGTATATGTTAAACAGACACATTTTCGTCGACTTCGAGGCATATACCTGGTCCGAGATCGAAACCTGACGGTCAGTGAACTGCTATAAGTCGCTTACTTCGTAAGAAAGACGAATCCAACCATATACTGGAAAGATTCCTCAGGAATATATTCCCTGTATATGTTAAACATACACATTTTCGTCGACTTCGAGGCATATACCTGGTCCGAAATCGAAACCTGACGGTCAGTGGACTTCTATAAGTCGGAAATTTCGTAAGAACGACGAATCCAGCCATATACTAGAATGATTCCTCAGGAATATATTCCCTGTATATGTTAAACATACACATTTTTGTCGACTTCGAGGCATATACCTGGTCCCAGATTGAAACCTGGCGGTCAGTGAACTGTTATAAGTCGGAAACTCTTAAGAACGACGAATCCATCCATATACTGGAATGATTCCTCAGGAATATATTCCCTGTATATGTTAAACAGACACATTTTCGTGGACTTCGAGGCATATACCTGGTCCGAGATCGAAACTTGGCGGTCAGTGGACTGCTATAAGTCGGAAACTTCGTAAGAAGCACGAATCCAAGCATATACTGGAAAGATTTCTCAGGAATATATTCCTTATATATGTTAAACAGACACATTTTCGTCGACTTCGAGGCATATACCTGGTCCGAGATAAAAACCTGGCGGTAAGTGGACTGCTATAAGTCGGAAACTTCGTAACAACGACGAATCCAGCCATATACTGGAAAGATTCCTCTGGAATATATTCCCTGTATATGTTAAACAGACACATGTTCGTCGACTTCGAGGCATATACCTGGTCCGAGATCGAAACCTGGCGGTCAGTGGACTGCTATAAGTCGGAAACTTCGTAAGAACGACGAAGCCAGTCATATTCTAGAAAGATTCCTCAGGAATATATTCCCTGTATATGTTAAATAAACACATTTTCGTCGACTTCGAGGCATATACCTTGTCCGAGATCGAAACCTGGCGGTAAGTGGACTGTTATAAGTCGGAAACTTCGTAAGAACGACGAATCCAGCCATATACTGGAAAGATTCCTCTGGAATATATTCCCTGTATATGTTAAACAGACACATTTTCGTCGA
>NW_020621603.1:108522-137553 GCF_003573695.1 Papaver somniferum | reverse complement strand
GATTCCTCAGGAATATATTCCCTATATATGTTAAACAGACACATTTTCGTCGACTTCGAGGCATATACCTGGTCCGAGATCGAAACTTGGCGGTCAGTGGACTGCTATAAGTCGGAAACTTCGTAAGAACGACGAATCCAGCCATATACTGGAAAGATTCCTCAGGAATATATTCCCTATATATGTTAAACAGACACATTTTCGTCGACTTAGAGGCATATACCTGGTCCGAGATAGAAACCTGGCGGTAAGTGGAGTGCTATAAGTCGGAAACTTCGTAAGAACGACGAATCCAGCCATATACTGGAAAGACTCCTCTAGAATATATTCCCTGTATATGTTAAACAGACACATTTTCGTCGACTTCGAGGCATATACCTGGTCCGAGATCGAAACATGGCGGTCAGTGGACTGCTATAAGTCGCTTACTTCGTAAGAAAGACGAATCCAACCATATACTGGAAAGATTCCTCAGGAATATATTCCCTGTATATGTTAAACATACACATTTTCGTCGACTTCGAGGCATATACCTGGTCCGAGATCGAAACCTAACGGTCAGTGGACTGCTATAAGTCGGAAACTTCGTAAGAACGACGAATCCAGCCATATACTGGAATGATTCCTCAGGAATATATTCCCTGTATATGTTAAACAGACACATTTTCGTCGACTTCGAGGCATATACCTGGTCTGATATCGAAACCTGGCGGTCAGTGGACTGCTATAAGTCGGAAACTTCGTGAACATAGAATCCAGCCATATACTGGAAAGATTCCTCAGAAAATAGATTCCATGTATATGTTAAACAGACACATTTTCGTCGACTTCGAGGCATATACCTGGTCCGAGATCGAAACCTGGCGGTCAGTGGACTGTTATAAGTCGGAAACTTCGTAAGAACAACGAATCCAACCATATACTGGAAAGATTCCTCAGGAATATATTCCCTGTATATGTTAAACAGACACATTTTCGTCGACTTCGAGGCATATACCTGGTCCGAGATCGAAACCTGGCGGTCAGTGGACTGCTATAAGTCGGAAACTTCGTATGAACGACGAATCTAGCCATATACTGGAAAGATTCCTCAGGAATATATTGCATGTATATGTTAAACAGACACATTTTCGTCGACTTCGAGGCATATACATGGTCCGATATAGAAACCTGACGGTCAGTGGACTGTTATAAGTCGGAAACTTCGTAAGAACGACGAATCCAGCCATATACTGGAAAGATTCCTCATGAATATATTCCATGTATATGTTAAACAGACACATTTTCGTCGACTTCGAGGCATTTACCTGGTCCGAGATGGAAACCTGACGGTCAGTGGACTGCTATAAGTCGGAAACTTCGTAAGAACGACGAATCCATCCATATACTGGAAATATTCCGCAGGAATATATTCCCTATATATGTTAAACAGACACATTTTCGTCGACTTCGAGGCATTTACCTGGTCCGAGATGGAAACCTGGCGGTAAGTGGACTGCTATAAGTCGGAAACTTCGTAAGAACGAAGAATCCATCCATATACTAGAAAGATTCCTCTGGAATATATTCTCTGTATATGTTAAACAGACACATTTTCGCCGACTTCGAGGCATATACCTGGTCCGAGATCGAAACCTGGCGGTCAGTGGACTGCTATAAGTCGCTTACTTCGTAAGAAAGACGAATCCAACCATATACTGGAAAGATTCCTCTGGAATATATTCCCTGTATATGTTAAACAGACACATTTTCGTCGACTTCGAGGCATATACCTGGTCCGAGATCGAAACCTGACGGTCAGTAGACTGCTATAAGTCGGAAACTTCGTAAGAACAACGAATCCAGCCCTATACCGGAAAGATTCCTCAGGAATATATTCCCTGTATATGTTAAACAAACACATTTTCGTCGACTTCGAGGCATATACCTGGTCCGAGATCGAAACCTGGCGGTCAGTGGACTGCTATAAGTCGCTTACTTCGTAAGAAAGACGAATCCAACCATATACTGGAAAGATTCCTCTGGAATATATTCCCTGTATATGTTAAACAGACACATTTTCGTCGACTTCGAGGCATATACCTGGTCCGACATCGAAACCTGGCGGTCAGTGGACTGCTATAAGTCGCTTACTTCGTAAGAAAGACGAATCCAACCATATACTTAAAAGATTCCTCAGGAATATATTCCCTGTATATGTTAAACAGACACATTTTCATCGACTTCGAGGCATATACCTGGTCCGAGATCGAAACCTGACGGTCAGTAGACTGCTATAAGTCGGAAACTTCGTAAGAACAACGAATCCAGCCCTATACCGGAAAGATTCCTCAGGAATATATTCCCTGTATATGTTTAACAGACACATTTTCGCCGACTTCGAGGCATATACCTGGTACGAGATCGAAACCTGGCGGTCAGTGGACTGCTAATAGTCGGAAACTTCATAAGAACGACGAATCCAGCCATATACTGGAAAGATTCCTCAGGAATACATTCCATGTATATGTTAAACAAACACATTTTCGTCGACTTCGAGGCATATACCTGGTCCGAGATCAAAACCTGGCGGTAAGTGGACTGTTATAAGTCGCTTACTTCGTAAGAAAGACGAATCCAACCATATACTAGAAAGATTCCTCAGGAATATATTCCCTGTATATGTTAAACAGACACATTTTCGTCGACTTCGAGGCATATACCTGGTCCGAGATCGAAACCTGACGGTCAGTAGACTGCTATAAGTCGGAAACTTCGTAAGAACAACGAATCCATCCCTATACCAGAAAGGTTCCTCAGGAATATATTCCCTGTATATGTTAAACAGACACATTTTCATCGACTTCGAGGCATATACTTGGTCTGATATCGAAACCTGGCGGTCAGTGGACTGCTATAAGTCGGAAACTTCGTAAGAACGACGAATCCAGCCATATACTGGAAAGATTCCTCAGGAATATATTCCCTGTATATGTTAAACATACACATTTTCGTCGACTTCGAGGCATATACCTGGTCTGAGATTGAAACCTGGCGGTCAGTGGACTGCTATAAGTCGGAAACTTCGTAAGAACGACGAATCCAGCCATATACTGGAAAGATTCCTCAGGAATATATTCCCTGTATATGTTAAACAGACACATTTTCGTCGACTTCGAGGCATATACCTGGTCCGAGATCGAAACCTGGCGGTCAGTGGACTGCTATAAGTCGGAAACTCGTAGGAACGATGAATCTAGCCATATACTGGAATAATTCCTCAGGAATATATTCCATATATATGTTAAACAGACACATTTTCGTCGACTTCGAGGCATATACCTGGTCCGAGATCGAAACTTGGCGGACAGTGGACTGCAAGTCGGAAACTTCGTAAGAACGACAAATCCATCCATATACTGGAAAGATTCCTCAGGAATATATTCCCTATATATGTTAAACATACACATTTTCGTCGACTTCGAGGCATATACCTGGTCGGAGATAGAAACCTGGCGGTAAGTGGACTGCTATAAGTCGGAAACTTCATAAGAACGACGAATCCAGCCATATACTGGAAAGATTCCTCTAGAATATATTCCCTGTATATGTTAAACAGACACATTTTCGTCGACTTCGAGGCATATACCTGGTCCGAGATCGAAACCTGGCGGTCAGTGGACTGCTATAAGTCGCTTACTTCGTAAGAAAGACGAATCCAACCATATACTGGAAAGATTCCTCAGGAATATATTCCCTGTATATGTTAAACATACACATTTTCGTCGACTTCGAGGCATATACCTGGTCCGAGATCGAAACCTGGCGGTAAGTGGACTGCTATAAGTTGGAAAATTTGTAAGAACGACGAATCCAGCCATATACTTGAATGATTCCTCAGGAATATATTCCCTGTATATGTTAAACAAACACATTTTCGTCGACTTCGAGGCATATACCTGGTCCGAGATCGAAACCTGACGGTCAGTAGACTGCTATAAGTCGGAAAATTCGTAAGAACAACGAATCCATCCCTATACCAGAAAGATTCCTCAGGATATATTCCCTGTATATGTTAAACATACACATTTTCGTCGACTTCGAGGCATATACCTGGTCCGAGATCGAAACCTGACGTTCAGTGGACTGCTATTAGTCGGAAACTTCGTAAGAACGACGAATCCAGCAATATACTGGAATGATTCCTCAGGAATATATTCCCTGTATATGTTAAACAGACACATTTTCATCGACTTCGAGGCATATACTTGGTCTGATATCGAAACCTGGCGGTCAGTGGACTGCTATAAGTCGGAAACTTCGTAAGAACGACGAATCCAGCCATATACTGGAAAGATTCCTCAGGAATATATTCCCTGTATATGTTAAACAGACACATTTTCGTCGACTTCGAGGCATATACCTGGTCCGAGATCGAAACCTGGCGGTCAGTGGACTGCTATAAGTCGGAAACTCGTAGGAACGATGAATCTAGCCATATACTGGAATAATTCCTCAGGAATATATTCCATATATATGTTAAACAGACACATTTTCGTCGACTTCGAGGCATATACCTGGTCCGAGATCGAAACTTGGCGGACAGTGGACTGCAAGTCGGAAACTTCGTAAGAACGACAAATCCATCCATATACTGGAAAGATTCCTCAGGAATATATTCCCTATATATGTTAAACATACACATTTTCGTCGACTTCGAGGCATATACCTGGTCGGAGATAGAAACCTGGCGGTAAGTGGACTGCTATAAGTCGGAAACTTCATAAGAACGACGAATCCAGCCATATACTGGAAAGATTCCTCTAGAATATATTCCCTGTATATGTTAAACAGACACATTTTCGTCGACTTCGAGGCATATACCTGGTCCGAGATCGAAACCTGGCGGTCAGTGGACTGCTATAAGTCGCTTACTTCGTAAGAAAGACGAATCCAACCATATACTGGAAAGATTCCTCAGGAATGTATTCCCTGTATATGTTAAACATACACATTTTCGTCGACTTCGAGGCATATACCTGGTCCGAGATCGAAACCTAACGGTCAGTGGACTGCTATAAGTCGGAAACTTCGTAAGAACGTCGAATCCAGCCATATACTGGAATGATTCCTCAGGAATATATTCCATGTATATGTTAAACAAACACATTTTCGTCGACTTCGAGGCATATACCTGGTACGAGATCGAAACCTGGCGGTCAGTGGACTGTTATAAGTCGGAAACTTCGTAAGAACGACGAATCCAGCCATATACTGGAAAGATTCCTCAGGAATATATTCCCTGTATATGTTAAACAAACACATTTTCGTCGACTTCGAGGCATATACCTGGTCCGAGATCGAAACCTGGCGGTCAGTGGACTGCTATAAGTCGGAAACTTCGTAAGAACGACGAATCCATCCATATACTGAAAAGATTCCTCAAGAATATATTCCCTGTATATGTTAAACAAACACATTTTCGTCGACTTCGAGGCATATACATGGTCCGAGATCGAAACTTGACTGTCAGTGGACTGCTATAAGTCGGAAACTTCGTAAGAACGACGAATCCAGCCATATACTAGAATGATTCCTCAGGAATATATTCCCTGTATATGTTAAACAAACACATTTTCGTCGACTTCGAGGCATATACCTGGTCCGAGATCGAAACCTGGCGGTCAGTGGAATGTTATAAGTCGGAAACTACGTAAGAACGACGAATCCAGCCATATACTGGAAAGATTCCTCAGGAATATATTCCCTGTATATGTTAAACAGACACATTTTCGTCGACTTCGAGGCATATACCTGGTCCGAGATCGAAACCTGGCGGTCAGTGGACTGCTATAAGTCGGAAACTTCGTAAGAACGACGAATCCAGCCATATACTAGAAAGATTCCTCAGGAATATATTCCCTGTATATGTTAAACAGACACATTTTCGTCGACTTCGAGGCATATACCTGGTCCGAGATCGAAACCTGGCGGTCAGTGGACTGCTATAAGTCGCTTACTTCGTAAGAAAGACGAATCCAACCATATACTGGAAAGATTCCTCTGGAATATATTCCCTGTATATGTTAAACAGACACATTTTCGTCGACTTCGAGGCATATACCTGGTCCGACATCGAAACCTGGCGGTCAGTGGACTGCTATAAGTCGCTTACTTCGTAAGAAAGACGAATCCAACCATATACTTAAAAGATTCCTCAGGAATATATTCCCTGTATATGTTAAACAGACACATTTTCATCGACTTCGAGGCATATACCTGGTCCGAGATCGAAACCTGACGGTCAGTAGACTGCTATAAGTCGGAAACTTCGTAAGAACAACGAATCCAGCCCTATACCGGAAAGATTCCTCAGGAATATATTCCCTGTATATGTTTAACAGACACATTTTCGCCGACTTCGAGGCATATACCTGGTACGAGATCGAAACCTGGCGGTCAGTGGACTGCTAATAGTCGGAAACTTCATAAGAACGACGAATCCAGCCATATACTGGAAAGATTCCTCAGGAATACATTCCATGTATATGTTAAACAAACACATTTTCGTCGACTTCGAGGCATATACCTGGTCCGAGATCAAAACCTGGCGGTAAGTGGACTGTTATAAGTCGCTTACTTCGTAAGAAAGACGAATCCAACCATATACTAGAAAGATTCCTCAGGAATATATTCCCTGTATATGTTAAACAGACACATTTTCGTCGACTTCGAGGCATATACCTGGTCCGAGATCGAAACCTGACGGTCAGTAGACTGCTATAAGTCGGAAACTTCGTAAGAACAACGAATCCATCCCTATACCAGAAAGGTTCCTCAGGAATATATTCCCTGTATATGTTAAACAGACACATTTTCATCGACTTCGAGGCATATACTTGGTCTGATATCGAAACCTGGCGGTCAGTGGACTGCTATAAGTCGGAAACTTCGTAAGAACGACGAATCCAGCCATATACTGGAAAGATTCCTCAGGAATATATTCCCTGTATATGTTAAACATACACATTTTCGTCGACTTCGAGGCATATACCTGGTCTGAGATTGAAACCTGGCGGTCAGTGGACTGCTATAAGTCGGAAACTTCGTAAGAACGACGAATCCAGCCATATACTGGAAAGATTCCTCAGGAATATATTCCCTGTATATGTTAAACAGACACATTTTCGTCGACTTCGAGGCATATACCTGGTCCGAGATCGAAACCTGGCGGTCAGTGGACTGCTATAAGTCGGAAACTCGTAGGAACGATGAATCTAGCCATATACTGGAATAATTCCTCAGGAATATATTCCATATATATGTTAAACAGACACATTTTCGTCGACTTCGAGGCATATACCTGGTCCGAGATCGAAACTTGGCGGACAGTGGACTGCAAGTCGGAAACTTCGTAAGAACGACAAATCCATCCATATACTGGAAAGATTCCTCAGGAATATATTCCCTATATATGTTAAACATACACATTTTCGTCGACTTCGAGGCATATACCTGGTCGGAGATAGAAACCTGGCGGTAAGTGGACTGCTATAAGTCGGAAACTTCATAAGAACGACGAATCCAGCCATATACTGGAAAGATTCCTCTAGAATATATTCCCTGTATATGTTAAACAGACACATTTTCGTCGACTTCGAGGCATATACCTGGTCCGAGATCGAAACCTGGCGGTCAGTGGACTGCTATAAGTCGCTTACTTCGTAAGAAAGACGAATCCAACCATATACTGGAAAGATTCCTCAGGAATATATTCCCTGTATATGTTGAACAGACACATTTTCGTCGACTTCGAGGCATATACCTGGTCCGAGATCGAAACCTGACGGTCAGTGGACTGTTATAAGTCGGAAACTTCGTAAGAACGACGAATCCAGCCATATACTGGAAAGATTCCTCAGGAATATATTCCCTGTATATGTTAAACAAACACATTTTCGTCGACTTCGAGGCATATACCTGGTCCGAGATCGAAACCTGGCGGTAAGTGGACTGTTATAAGTTGGAAAATTCGTAAGAACAACGAATCCATTCCTATACCAGAAAGATTCCTCAGGAATATATTCCCTGTATATGTTAAACATACACATTTTCGTCGACTTTGAGGCATATACCTGGTCCGAGATCGAAACCTGACGTTCAGTGGACTGCTATTAGTCGGAAACTTCGTAAGAACGACGAATCCAGCCATATACTGGAATGATTCCTCATGAATATATTCCCTGTATATGTTAAACAGACACATTTTCATCGACTTCGAGGCATATACTTGATCTGATATCGAAACCTGGCGGTCAGTGGACTGCTATAAGTCGGAAACTTCGTAAGAACGACGAATCCATCCATATACTGGAAAGATTCCTCAGGAATATATTCCCTGTATATGTTAAACATACACATTTTCGTCGACTTCGAGGAATATAACTGGTCTGAGATTGAAACCTGGCGGTCAGTGGACTGCTATAAGTCGGAAACTTCGTAAGAACGACGAATCCAGCCATATACTGGAAAGATTCCTCAGGAATATATTCCCTGTATATGTTAAACAGACACATTTTCGTCGACTTCGAGGCATATACCTGGTCCGAGATCGAAACCTGGCGGTCAGTGGACTGCTATAAGTCGGAAACTCGTAGGAACGATGAATCTATCCATATACTGGAATGATTCCTCAGGAATATATTCTCTATATATGTTAAACAGACACATTTTCGTCGACTTCGAGGCATATACCTGGTCCGAGATAGAAACCTGGCGGTAAGTGGACTGCTATAAGTCGGAAACTTCGTAAGAACGACGAATCCAGCCATATACTGGAAAGATTCCTCTAGAATATATTCCCTGTATATGTTAAACAGACACATTTTCGTCGACTTCGAGGCATATACCTGGTCCGAGATCGAAACCTGGCGGTCAGTGGACTGCTATAAGTCGCTTACTTCGTAAGAAAGACGAATCCAACCATATACTGGAAAGATTCCTCAGGAATATATTCCCTGTATATGTTAAACATACACATTTTCGTCGACTTCGAGGCATATACCTGGTCCGAGATCGAAACCTGACGGTCAGTAGACTGCTATAAGTCGGAAACTTCGTAAGAACGACGAATCCAGCCCTATACCGGAAAGATTCCTCAGGAATATATTCCCTGTATATGTTAAACAGACACATTTTCGCCGACTTCGAGGCATATACCTGGTCCAATATAGAAACCTGGCGGTCAGTGAACTGTTATAAGTCGCTTACTTCGTAAGAAAGACGAATCCAACCATATACTGGAAAGATTCCTCAGGAATATATTCCCTATATATGTTAAACATACACATTTTCGTCGACTTCGAGGCATATACCTGGTCCTAGATCGAAACCTAATGGTCAGTGGACTACTATAAGTCGGAAACTTCGTAAGAACGACGAATCCAGCCATATACTGGAATGATTCCTCAGGAATATATTCCCTGTATATGTTAAACAGACACATTTTCGTCGAATTCGAGGCATATACCTGGTCTGATATCGAAACCTGGCGGTCAGTGGACTGCTATAAGTCGGAAACTTCGTAAGAACGACGAATCCATCCATATACTGGAAAGATTCCTCAGGAATATATTCCCTGTATATGTTAAACAGACACATTTTCGTCGACTTCGAGGCATATACCTGGTCTGAGATTGAAACCTGGCGGTCAGTGGACTGCTATAAGTCGGAAACTTCGTAAGAACGACGAATCCAGCCATATACTGGAAAGATTCCTCAGGAATATATTCCCTGTATATGTTAAACAGACACATTTTCGTCGACTTCGAGGCATATACCTGGTCCGAGATCGAAACCTGGCGGTCAGTAGACTGTTATAAGTCGGAAACTTCGTAAGAACGACGCCATCCATATACTGAAAAGATTCCTCAGGAATATATTCCCTATATATGTTAAACAGACACATTTTCGTCGACTTCGAGGCATATACCTGGTCCGAGATCGAAACCTGGCGGTCAGTGGACTGCTATAAGTCGGAAACTTCGTAAGAACGACGAATCCAGCCATATACTGGAAAGATTCCTCAGGAATATATTCCCTGTATATGTTAAACAGACACATTTTCGTCGACTTCGAGGCATATACCTGGTCCGAGATCGAAACCTGGCGGTCAGTGGACTGCTATAAGTCGGAAACTCGTAGGAACGACGAATCCAGCCATATACTGGAATGATTCCTCGGGAATATATTCCCTATGTATGTTAAACAGACACATTTTCGTCGACTTCGAGGCATATACCTGGTCCGAGATCGAAACTTGGCGGTCAGTGGACTGTTATAAGTCGGAAACTTCGTAAGAACGACGAATCCAGCCATATAATGGAAATATTCCTCAGGAATATATTCCCTATATATGTTAAACAGACAGATTTTAGTCGACTTCGAGGCATATACCTGGTCCGAGATCGAAACCTGGCGTTAAGTGGACTGTTATAAGTCGGAAACTTCGTAAGAACGACGAATCCAGCCATATACTGGAAAGATTCCTCTAGAATATATTCCCTGTATATGTTAAACAGACACATTTTCGTCGACTTCGAGGCATATACCTGGTCCGAGATCGAAACCTGGCGGTCAGTGGACTGCTATAAGTCGGAAACTCGTAGGAACGATGAATCTAGCCATATACTGGAATAATTCCTCAGGAATATATTCCATATATATGTTAAACAGACACATTTTCGTCGACTTCGAGGCATATACCTGGTCCGAGATCGAAACTTGGCGGACAGTGGACTGCAAGTCGGAAACTTCGTAAGAACGACAAATCCATCCATATACTGGAAAGATTCCTCAGGAATATATTCCCTATATATGTTAAACATACACATTTTCGTCGACTTCGAGGCATATACCTGGTCGGAGATAGAAACCTGGCGGTAAGTGGACTGCTATAAGTCGGAAACTTCATAAGAACGACGAATCCAGCCATATACTGGAAAGATTCCTCTAGAATATATTCCCTGTATATGTTAAACAGACACATTTTCGTCGACTTCGAGGCATATACCTGGTCCGAGATCGAAACCTGGCGGTCAGTGGACTGCTATAAGTCGCTTACTTCGTAAGAAAGACGAATCCAACCATATACTGGAAAGATTCCTCAGGAATATATTCCCTGTATATGTTAAACATACACATTTTCGTCGACTTCGAGGCATATACCTGGTCCGAGATCGAAACCTGACGGTCAGTAGACTGCTATAAGTCGGAAACTTCGTAAGAACGACGAATCCAGCCCTATACCGGAAAGATTCCTCAGGAATATATTCCCTGTATATGTTAAACAGACACATTTTCGCCGACTTCGAGGCATATACCTGGTCCAATATAGAAACCTGGCGGTCAGTGAACTGTTATAAGTCGCTTACTTCGTAAGAAAGACGAATCCAACCATATACTGGAAAGATTCCTCAGGAATATATTCCCTATATATGTTAAACATACACATTTTCGTCGACTTCGAGGCATATACCTGGTCCTAGATCGAAACCTAATGGTCAGTGGACTACTATAAGTCGGAAACTTCGTAAGAACGACGAATCCAGCCATATACTGGAATGATTCCTCAGGAATATATTCCCTGTATATGTTAAACAGACACATTTTCGTCGAATTCGAGGCATATACCTGGTCTGATATCGAAACCTGGCGGTCAGTGGACTGCTATAAGTCGGAAACTTCGTAAGAACGACGAATCCATCCATATACTGGAAAGATTCCTCAGGAATATATTCCCTGTATATGTTAAACAGACACATTTTCGTCGACTTCGAGGCATATACCTGGTCTGAGATTGAAACCTGGCGGTCAGTGGACTGCTATAAGTCGGAAACTTCGTAAGAACGACGAATCCAGCCATATACTGGAAAGATTCCTCAGGAATATATTCCCTGTATATGTTAAACAGACACATTTTCGTCGACTTCGAGGCATATACCTGGTCCGAGATCGAAACCTGGCGGTCAGTGGACTGCTATAAGTCGGAAACTTCGTAAGAACGACGAATCCAGCCATATACTGGAAAGATTCCTCAGGAATATATTCCCTGTATATGTTAAACATACACATTTTCGTCGACTTCGAGGCATATACCTGGTCTGAGATTTAAACCTGGCGGTCAGTGGACTGCTATAAGTCGGAAACTTCGTAAGAACGACGAATCCAGCCATATACTGGAAAGATTCCTCAGGAATATATTACCTGTATATGTTAAACAGACACATTTTCGTCGACTTCGAGGCATATACCTGGTCCGAGATCGAAACCTGGCGGTCAGTGGACTGCTATAAGTCGGAAACTCGTAGGAACGACGAATCCAGCCATATACTGGAATGATTCCTCGGGAATATATTCCCTATGTATGTTAAACAGACACATTTTCGTCGACTTCGAGGCATATACCTGGTCCGAGATCGAAACTTGGCGGTCAGTGGACTGTTATAAGTCGGAAACTTCGTAAGAACGACGAATCCAGCCATATACTGGAAATATTCCTCAGGAATATATTCCCTATATATGTTAAACAGACAGATTTTCATCGACTTCGAGGCATATACCTGGTCCGAGATCGAAACCTGGCGGTAAGTGGACTGTTATAAGTCGGAAACTTCGTAAGAACGACGAATCCAGCCATATACTGGAAAGATTCCTCTAGAATATATTCCCTGTATATGTTAAACAGACACATTTTCGTCGACTTCGAGGCATATACCTGGTCCGAGATCGAAACCTGGCGGTCAGTTAACTGCTATAAGTCGCTTACTTCATAAGAAAGACGAATCCAACCATATACTGGAAAGATTCCTCAGGAATATATTCCCTGTATATGTTAAACATACACATTTTCGTCGACTTCGAGGCATATACCTGGTCCGAGATCGAAACCTGACGGTCAGTAGACTGCTATAAGTCGGAAACTTCGTAAGAACGACGAATCCAGCCCTATACCGGAAAGATTCCTCAGGAATATATTCCCTGTATATGTTAAACAGACACATTTTCGCCGACTTCGAGGCATATACCTGGTTCGATATAGAAACCTGGCGGTCAGTGAACTTCTATAAGTCGCTTACTTCGTAAGAAAGACGAATCCAACCATATACTGGAAAGATTCCTCAGGAATATATTCCCTATATATGTTAAACATACACATTTTCGTCGACTTCGAGGCATATACCTGGTCCTAGATCGAAACCTAATGGTCAGTGGACTGCTATAAGTCGGAAACTTCGTAAGAACGACGAATCCATCCATATACTGGAATGATTCCTCAGGAATATATTCCCTGTATATGTTAAACAGACATATTTTCGTCGACTTCGAGGCATATACCTGGTCTGATATCGAAACCTGGCGGTCAGTGGACTGCTATAAGTCGGAAACTTTGTAAGAACGACGAATCCATCCATATACTGGAAAGATTCCTCAGGAATATATTCCCTGTATATGTTAAACAGACACATTTTCGTCGAATTCGAGGCATATACCTGGTCTGAGATTGAAACCTGGCGGTCAATGGACTGCTATAAGTCGGAAAATTCGTAAGAACGACGAATCCAGCCATATACTGGAAAGATTCCTCAGGAATATATTCCCTGTATATGTTAAACAAACACATTTTCGTCGATTTCGAGGCAAATACCTGGTCCGAGATCGAAACCTGACGGTCAGTGGATTGCTATAAGTCGGAAACTTCGTAAGAACGACGAACCAAGCCATATACTGGAATGATTCCTCAGGAATATATTACCTGTATATGTTAAACACACATTTTCGTCGACTTCGAGGCATATACCTGGCCCGAGATCAAAACTTGGCGGTCAGTGGACTGCTATAAGTCGGAAACTTCGTAAGAAGCACGAATCCAGCCATATACTGAAAAGATTCCTCAGGAATATATTCCCTATATATGTTAAACAGACACATTTTCGTCGACTTCGAGGCATATACCTTGTCCGAGATAGAAACCTGGCGGTAAGTGGACTGCTATAAGTCGGAAACTTCGTAACAACGACGAATATAGCCATATACTGGAAAGATTCCTCAGGAATATATTCCTGTATATGTTAAACAGACACATTTTCGTCGACTTCGAGGCATATACCTGGTCCGAGATCGAAACCTGGCGGTAAATGGACTGTTATAAGTCGCTTACTTCATAAGAAAGACGAATCCAACCATATACTGGAAAGATTCCTCAGGAATATATTCCCTGTATATGTTAAACATACACATTTTCGTCGACTTCGAGGCATATACCTGGTCCGAGATCGAAACCTGACGGTCAGTAGACTGCTATAAGTCGGAAACTTCGTAAGAACGACGAATCCAGCCCTATACCGGAAAGATTCCTCAGGAATATATTCCCTGTATATGTTAAACAGACACATTTTCGCCGACTTCGAGGCATATACCTGGTCCAATATAGAAACCTGGCGGTCAGTGAACTGCTATAAGTCGCTTACTTCGTAAGAAAGACGAATCCAACCATATACTGGAAAGATTCCTCAGGAATATATTCCCTATATATGTTAAACATACACATTTTCGTCGACTTCGAGGCATATACCTGGTCCTAGATCGAAACCTAATGGTCAGTGGACTGCTATAAGTCGGAAACTTCGTAAGAACGACGAATCCAGCCATATACTGGAATGATTCCTCAGGAATATATTCCCTGTATATGTTAAACAGACACATTTTCGTCGAATTCGAGGCATATACCTGGTCTGATATCGAAACCTGGCGGTCAGTGGACTGCTATAAGTCGGAAACTTCGTAAGAACGACGAATCCATCCATATACTGGAAAGATTCCTCAGGAATATATTCCCTGTATATGTTAAACAGACACATTTTCGTCGACTTCGAGGCATATACCTGGTCTGAGATTGAAACCTGGCGGTCAGTGGACTGCTATAAGTCGGAAACTTCGTAAGAACGACGAATCCAGCCCTATACCGGAAAGATTCCTCAGGAATATATTCCCTGTATATGTTAAACAGACACATTTTCGCCGACTTCGAGGCATATACCTGGTCCAATATAGAAACCTGGCGGTCAGTGAACTGCTATAAGTCGCTTACTTCGTAAGAAAGACGAATCCAACCATATACTGGAAAGATTCCTCAGGAATATATTCCCTATATATGTTAAACATACACATTTTCGTCGACTTCGAGGCATATACCTGGTCCTAGATCGAAACCTAATGGTCAGTGGACTGCTATAAGTCGGAAACTTCGTAAGAACGACGAATCCATCCATATACTGGAATGATTCCTCAGGAATATATTCCCTGTATATGTTAAACAGACACATTTTCGTCGACTTCGAGGCATATACCTGGTCTGATATCGAAACCTGGCGGTCAGTGGACTGCTATAAGTCGGAAACTTTGTAAGAACGACGAATCCATCCATATACTGGAAAGATTCCTCAGGAATATATTCCCTGTATATGTTAAACAGACACATTTTCGTCGAATTCGAGGCATATACCTGGTCTGAGATTGAAACCTGGCGGTCAATGGACTGCTATAAGTCGGAAAATTCGTAAGAACGACGAATCCAGCCATATACTGGAAAGATTCCTCAGGAATATATTCCCTGTATATGTTAAACAAACACATTTTCGTCGATTTCGAGGCAAATACCTGGTCCGAGATCGAAACCTGACGGTCAGTGGATTGCTATAAGTCGGAAACTTCGTAAGAACGACGAACCAAGCCATATACTGGAATGATTCCTCAGGAATATATTACCTGTATATGTTAAACACACATTTTCGTCGACTTCGAGGCATATACCTGGCCCGAGATCGAAACTTGGCGGTCAGTGGACTGCTATAAGTCGGAAACTTCGTAAGAAGCACGAATCCAGCCATATACTGAAAAGATTCCTCAGGAATATATTCCCTATATATGTTAAACAGACACATTTTCGTCGACTTCGAGGCATATACCTTGTCCGAGATAGAAACCTGGCGGTAAGTGGACTGCTATAAGTCGGAAACTTCGTAACAACGACGAATATAGCCATATACTGGAAAGATTCCACAGGAATATATTCCTGTATATGTTAAACAGACACATTTTCGTCGACTTCGAGGCATATACCTGGTCCGAGATCGAAACCTGGCGGTAAATGGACTGTTATAAGTCGGAAACTTCGTAAGAACGACGAATCCAGCCATATACTGGAAAGATTCCTCTGGAATATATTCCATGTATATGTTAAACAAACACATTTTCGTCGACTTCGAGGCATATACCTGGTCCGAGATCGAAACCTGGCGGTAAGTGGACTGCTATAAGTCGGAAACTTCGTAAGAACGACGAATCCATCCCTATACCGGAAAGATTCCTCAGGAATATATTCCCTGTATATGTTAAACAGACATATTTTCGCCGACTTCGAGGCATATACCTGGTCCGATATAGAAACCTGGCGGTCAGTTAACTGCTATAAGTCTCTTACTTCGTAAGAAAGACAAATCCAACCATATACTGGATAGATTCCTCAGGAATATATTCCCTGTATATGTTAAACATACACATTTTCGTCGACTTCGAGGCATATACCTGGCCCGAGATCGAAACATGGCGGTCAGTGGACTGCTATAAGTCGGAAACTTCGTAAGAAGCACGAATCCAGCCATATACTGAAAAGATTCATCAGGAATATATTCCCTATATATGTTAAACAGACACATTTTCGTCGATTTCGAGGCATATACCTTGTCCGAGATAGAAACCTGGCGGTAAGTGGACTGCTATAAGTCGGAAACTTCGTAACAACGACGATTATAGCCATATACTGGAAAGATTCCTCAGGAATATATTCCTGTATATGTTAAACAGACACATTTTCGTCGACTTCGAGGCATATACCTGGTCCGAGATCGAAACCTGGCAGTAAATGGACTGTTATAAGTCGGAAACTTCGTAAGAACGACGAATCCAGCCATATACTGGAAAGATTCCTCTGGAATATATTCCATGTATATGTTAAACAAACACATTTTCGTCGACTTCGAGGCATATACCTGGTCCGAGATCGAAACCTGGCGGTCAGTGGACTGCTATAAGTCGCTTACTTCGTAAGAAAGACAAATCCAACCATATACTGGAAAGATTCCTCAGGAATATATTCCCTGTATATGTTAAACAGACACATTTTCGTCGACTTCGAGGCATATACCTGGTCCGAGATCGAAACCTGACGGTCAGTAGACTGCTATAAGTCGGAAACTTCGTAAGAACGACGAATCCAGCCCTATACCGGAAAGATTCCTCAGGAATATATTCCCTGTATATGTTAAACAGACACATTTTCGCCGACTTCGAGGCATATACCTGGTCCGATATAGAAACCTGGCGGTCATTTAACTGCTATAAGTCTCTTACTTCGTAAGAAAGACAAATCCAACCATATACTGGAAAGATTCCTCAGGAATATATTCCCTGTATATGTTAAACATACACATTTTCGTCGACTTCGAGGCATATACCTGGTCCGAGATCGAAACCTGGCGGTCAGTGGACTGCTATAAGTCGGAAACTCGTAGGAACGACGAATCCAGCCATATACTGGAATGATTCCTCGGGAATATATTCCCTATGTATGTTAAACAGACACATTTTCGTCGACTTCGAGGCATATACCTGGTCCGAGATCGAAACTTGGCGGTCAGTGGACTGTTATAAGTCGGAAACTTCGTAAGAACGACGAATCCAGCCATATACTGGAAATATTCCTCAGGAATATATTCCCTATATATGTTAAACAGACAGATTTTCATCGACTTCGAGGCATATACCTGGTCCGAGATCGAAACCTGGCGGTAAGTGGACTGTTATAAGTCGGAAACTTCGTAAGAACGACGAATCCAGCCATATACTGGAAAGATTCCTCTAGAATATATTCCCTGTATATGTTAAACAGACACATTTTCGTCGACTTCGAGGCATATACCTGGTCCGAGATCGAAACCTGGCGGTCAGTGGACTGCTATAAGTCGCTTACTTCGTAAGAAAGACGAATCCAACCATATACTGGAAAGATTCCTCAGGAATATATTCCCTGTATATGTTGAACAGACACATTTTCGTCGACTTCGAGGCATATACCTGGTCCGAGATCGAAACCTGACGGTCAGTGGACTGCTATAAGTCGGAAACTTCGTAAGAACGACGAATCCAGCCATATACTGGAAAGATTCCTCAGGAATATATTCCCTGTATATGTTAAACAAACACATTTTCGTCGACTTCGAGGCATATACCTGGTCCGAGATCGAAACCTGGCGGTCAGTGGACTGCTAATAGTCGGAAACTTCGTAAGAACGACGAATCCAGCCATATACTGGAAAGATTCCTCAGGAATATATTCCATGTATATGTTAAACAAACACATTTTCGTCGACTTCGAGGCATATACCTGGTCCGAGATCAAAACCTGGCGGTAAGTGGACTGTTATAAGTCGCTTACTTCGTAAGAAAGACGAATCCAACCATATACTAGAAAGATTCCTCAGGAATATATTCCCTGTATATGTTAAACAGACACATTTTCGTCGACTTCGAGGCATATACCTGGTCCGAGATCGAAACCTGACGGTCAGTAGACTGCTATAAGTCGGAAACTTCGTAAGAACAACGAATCCATCCCTATACCAGAAAGGTTCCTCAGGAATATATTCCCTGTATATGTTAAACAGACACATTTTCATCGACTTCGAGGCATATACTTGGTCTGATATCGAAACCTGGCGGTCAGTGGACTGCTATAAGTCGGAAACTTCGTAAGAACGACGAATCCAGCCATATACTGGAAAGATTCCTCAGGAATATATTCCCTGTATATGTTAAACATACACATTTTCGTCGACTTCGAGGCATATACCTGGTCTGAGATTGAAACCTGGCGGTCAGTGGACTGCTATAAGTCGGAAACTTCGTAAGAACGACGAATCCAGCCATATACTGGAAAGATTCCTCAGGAATATATTCCCTGTATATGTTAAACAGACACATTTTCGTCGACTTCGAGGCATATACCTGGTCCGAGATCGAAACCTGGCGGTCAGTGGACTGCTATAAGTCGGAAACTCGTAGGAACGATGAATCTAGCCATATACTGGAATGATTCCTCAGGAATATATTCCCTATATATGTTAAACAGACACATTTTCGTCGACTTCGAGGCATATACCTGGTCCGAGATCGAAACTTGGCGGTCAGTGGACTGCTATAAGTCGGAAACTTCGTAAGAACGACGAATCCAGCCATATACTGGAAAGATTCCTCAGGAATATATTCCCTATATATGTTAAACAGACACATTTTCGTCGACTTAGAGGCATATACCTGGTCCGAGATAGAAACCTGGCGGTAAGTGGAGTGCTATAAGTCGGAAACTTCGTAAGAACGACGAATCCAGCCATATACTGGAAAGACTCCTCTAGAATATATTCCCTGTATATGTTAAACAGACACATTTTCGTCGACTTCGAGGCATATACCTGGTCCGAGATCGAAACATGGCGGTCAGTGGACTGCTATAAGTCGCTTACTTCGTAAGAAAGACGAATCCAACCATATACTGGAAAGATTCCTCAGGAATATATTCCCTGTATATGTTAAACATACACATTTTCGTCGACTTCGAGGCATATACCTGGTCCGAGATCGAAACCTGACGGTCAGTAGACTGCTATAAGTCGGAAACTTCGTAAGAACGACGAATCCAGCCCTATACCGGAAAGATTCCTCAGGAATATATTCCCTGTATATGTTAAACAGACACATTTTCGCCGACTTCGAGGCATATACCTGGTCCAATATAGAAACCTGGCGGTCAGTGAACTGCTATAAGTCGCTTACTTCGTAAGAAAGACGAATCCAACCATATACTGGAAAGATTCCTCAGGAATATATTCCCTATATATGTTAAACATACACATTTTCGTCGACTTCGAGGCATATACCTGGTCCTAGATCGAAACCTAATGGTCAGTGGACTGCTATAAGTCGGAAACTTCGTAAGAACGACGAATCCAGCCATATACTGGAATGATTCCTCAGGAATATATTCCCTGTATATGTTAAACAGACACATTTTCGTCGAATTCGAGGCATATACCTGGTCTGATATCGAAACCTGGCGGTCAGTGGACTGCTATAAGTCGGAAACTTCGTAAGAACGACGAATCCATCCATATACTGGAAAGATTCCTCAGGAATATATTCCCTGTATATGTTAAACAGACACATTTTCGTCGACTTCGAGGCATATACCTGGTCTGAGATTGAAACCTGGCGGTCAGTGGACTGCTATAATTCGGAAACTTCGTAAGAACGACGAATCCAGCCATATACTGGAAATATTCCTCAGGAATATATTCCCTGTATATGTTAAACAGACACATTTTCGTCGATTTCGAGGCAAATACCTGGTCCGAGATCGAAACCTGACGGTCAGTGGACTGCTATAAGTCGGAAACTTCGTAAGATCGACGAATCAAGCCATATACTGGAATGATTCCTCAGGAATATATTCCCTGTATATGTTAAACACACATTTTCGTCGACTTCGAGGCATATACCTGGCCCGAGATCGTAACTTGGCGGTCAGTGGACTGCTATAAGTCGGAAACTTCGTAAGAAGCACGAATCCAGCCATATACTGAAAAGATTCCTCAGGAATATATTCCCTATATATGTTAAACAGACACATTTTCATCGACTTCGAGGCATATACCTTGTCCGAGATAGAAACCTGGCGGTAAGTGGACTGCTATAAGTCGGAAAGTTCGTAACAACGACGAATATAGCCATATACTGGAAAGATTCCACAGGAATATATTCCTGTATATGTTAAACAGACACATTTTCGTCGACTTCGAGGCATATACCTGGTCCGAGATCGAAACCTGGCGGTAAATGGACTGTTATAAGTCGGAAACTTCGTAAGAACGACGAATCCAGCCATATACTGGAAAGATTCCTCTGGAATATATTCCATGTATATGTTAAACAAACACATTTTCGTCGACTTCGAGGCATATACCTGGTCCGAGATCGAAACCTGGCGGTAAGTGGACTGCTATAAGTCGGAAACTTCGTAAGAACGACGAATCCATCCCTATACCGGAAAGATTCCTCAGGAATATATTCCCTGTATATGTTAAACAGACATATTTTTGCCGACTTCGAGGCATATACCTGGTCCGATATAGAAACCTGGCGGTCAGTTAACTGCTATAAGTCTCTTACTTCGTAAGAAAGACAAATCCAACCATATACTGGATAGATTCCTCAGGAATATATTCCCTGTATATGTTAAACATACACATTTTCGTCGACTTCGAGGCATATACCTGGCCCGAGATCGAAACATGGCGGTCAGTGGACTGCTATAAGTCGGAAACTTCGTAAGAAGCACGAATCCAGCCATATACTGAAAAGATTCATCAGGAATATATTCCCTATATATGTTAAACAGACACATTTTCGTCGATTTCGAGGCATATACCTTGTCCGAGATAGAAACCTGGCGGTAAGTGGACTGCTATAAGTCGGAAACTTCGTAACAACGACGAATATAGCCATATACTGGAAAGATTCCTCAGGAATATATTCCTGTATATGTTAAACAGACACATTTTCGTCGACTTCGAGGCATATACCTGGTCCGAGATCGAAACCTGGCAGTAAATGGACTGTTATAAGTCGGAAACTTCGTAAGAACGACGAATCCAGCCATATACTGGAAAGATTCCTCTGGAATATATTCCATGTATATGTTAAACAAACACATTTTCGTCGACTTCGAGGCATATACCTGGTCCGAGATCGAAACCTGACGGTCAGTAGACTGCTATAAGTCGGAAACTTCGTAAGAACGACGAATCCAGCCCTATACCGGAAAGATTCCTCAGGAATATATTCCCTGTATATGTTAAACAGACACATTTTCGCCGACTTCGAGGCATATACCTGGTCCGATATAGAAACCTGGCGGTCAGTGAACTGCTATAAGTCGCTTACTTCGTAAGAAAGACGAATCCAACCATATAATGGAAAGATTCCTCAGGAATATATTCCCTGTATATGTTAAACATACACATTTTCGTCGACTTCGAGGCATATATCTGGTCCGAGATCGAAACCTGACGGTCAGTGGACTGCTATAAGTCCGAAACTTCGTAAGAACGACGAATCCAACCATATACTGGAATGATTCCTCCAAAATATATTCCCTGTATATGTTAAACAGACACATTTTCGTCGACTTCGAGGCATATACCTGGTCCGAGATTGAAACTTGGCGGTCAGTGGACTGCTATAAGTCGGAAACTTCGTAAGAACGACGAATCCAGCCATATACTGGAAAGATTCCTCAGGAATATATTCCATGTATATGTTAAACAGACACATTTTCGTCGATTTCGAGGCATATACCTGGTCCGAGATCGAAACCTGGCGGTCAGTGGACTGCTATAAGTCGGAAACTTCGTAAGAACGACGAATCCAGCCATATACTGGAAAGATTCCTCAGGAATATATTCCCTGTATATGTTAAACATACACATTTTCGTCGACTTCGAGGCATATACCTGGTCTGAGATTTAAACCTGGCGGTCAGTGGACTGCTATAAGTCGGAAACTTCGTAAGAACGACGAATCCAGCCATATACTGGAATGATTCCTCGGGAATATATTCCCTATGTATGTTAAACAGACACATTTTCGTCGACTTCGAGGCATATACCTGGTCCGAGATCGAAACCTGGCGGTCAGTTAACTGCTATAAGTCGCTTACTTCATAAGAAAGACGAATCCAACCATATACTGGAAAGATTCCTCAGGAATATATTCCCTGTATATGTTAAACATACACATTTTCGTCGACTTCGAGGCATATACCTGGTCCGAGATCGAAACCTGACGGTCAGTAGACTGCTATAAGTCGGAAACTTCGTAAGAACGACGAATCCAGCCCTATACCGGAAAGATTCCTCAGGAATATATTCCCTGTATATGTTAAACAGACACATTTTCGTCGACTTCGAGGCATATACCTGGTCCGAGATCGAAACATGGCGGTCAGTGGACTGCTATAAGTCGCTTACTTCGTAAGAAAGACGAATCCAACCATATACTGGAAAGATTCCTCAGGAATATATTCCCTGTATATGTTAAACATACACATTTTCGTCGACTTCGAGGCATATACCTGGTCCGAGATCGAAACCTAACGGTCAGTGGACTGCTATAAGTCGGAAACTTCGTAATAACGACCAATCCATCCATATACTAGAAAGATTCCTCAGGAATATATTCCCTGTATATGTTAAACAGACACATTTTCGTCGACTTCGAGGCATATACCTGGTCTGAGATTGAAACCTGGAGGTCAGTGGACTGCTATAAGTCGGAAACTTCGTAAGAACGACGAATCCAGCCATATACTGGAAAGATTCCTCAGGAATATATTCCATGTATATGTTAAACAGACACATTTTCGTCGATTTCGAGGCATATACCTGGTCCGAGATCGAAACCTGGCGGTCAGTAGACTGCTATAAGTCGGAAACTCTTAAGAACGACGAATCCAGCCATATACTGGAATGATTCCTCAGGAATATATTCCCTGTATATGTTAAAAAGACACATTTTCGTCGACTTCGAGGCATATACCTGGTCCGAGATCGAAACTTGGCGGTCAGTGGACTGCTATAAGTCGGAAACTTCGTAAGAAGCACGAATCCAGCCATATACTGGAAAGATTCCTCAGGAATATATTCCCTATATATGTTAAACAGACAAATTTTCGTCGACTTCGAGCCATGTAACTGGTCCGAGATAGAAACCTGGCGGTAAGTGGACTGCTATAAGTCGGAAACTTCGTAACAACGATGAATCCAGCAATATACTGGAAAGATTCCTCTGGAATATATTCCCTGTATATGTTAAACAAACACATTTTCGTCGACTTCGAGGCATATACCTGGTCCGAGATCGAAACTTGGCGGTCAGTGGACTGCTATAAGTCGGAAAATTCGTAAGAGCGACGAATCCAGTCATATACTGGAAATATTCCACAGGAATATATTCCCTGTATATGTTAAACAGACACATTTTCGTCGACTTCGAGGCATATACCTGGTACGAGATCAAAACCTGGCGGTCAGTAGACTGCTATAAGTCGAAAACTTCGTAAGAACGACGAATCCAACCATATATTGGAAAGATTCCTCAGGAATATATTCCCTGTATATGTTAAACAAACATATTTTCGTCGACTTCGAGGCATATACCTGGTACGAGATCGAAACCTGGCGGTCAGTGGACTGCTATAAGTCGGAAACTTCGTAAGAACGACGAATCCAGCCATATACTGGAAAGATTCCTCAGGAATATATTCCCTGTATATGTTAAACAAACACATTTTCGTCGACTTCGAGGCATATACCTGGTCCGAGATCGAAACCTGGCGGTCAGTGGACTGCTATAAGTCGGAAACTTCGTAAGAACGACGAATCCAGCCATATACTGGAAAGATTCCTCAGGAATATATTCCCTGTATATGTTAAACATACACATTTTCGTCGACTTCGAGGCATATACCTGGTCTGAGATTTAAACCTGGCGGTCAGTGGACTGCTATAAGTCGGAAACTTCGTAAGAACGACGAATCCAGCCATATACTGGAATGATTCCTCGGGAATATATTCCCTATGTATGTTAAACAGACACATTTTCGTCGACTTCGAGGCATATACCTGGTCCGAGATCGAAACCTGGCGGTCAGTTAACTGCTATAAGTCGCTTACTTCATAAGAAAGACGAATCCAACCATATACTGGAAAGATTCCTCAGGAATATATTCCCTGTATATGTTAAACATACACATTTTCGTCGACTTCGAGGCATATACCTGGTCCGAGATCGAAACCTGACGGTCAGTAGACTGCTATAAGTCGGAAACTTCGTAAGAACGACGAATCCAGCCCTATACCGGAAAGATTCCTCAGGAATATATTCCCTGTATATGTTAAACAGACACATTTTCGCCGACTTCGAGGCATATACCTGGTCCAATATAGAAACCTGGCGGTCAGTGAACTGTTATAAGTCGCTTACTTCGTAAGAAAGACGAATCCAACCATATACTGGAAAGATTCCTCAGGAATATATTCCCTATATATGTTAAACATACACATTTTCGTCGACTTCGAGGCATATACCTGGTCCTAGATCGAAACCTAATGGTCAGTGGACTACTATAAGTCGGAAACTTCGTAAGAACGACGAATCCAGCCATATACTGGAATGATTCCTCAGGAATATATTCCCTGTATATGTTAAACAGACACATTTTCGTCGAATTCGAGGCATATACCTGGTCTGATATCGAAACCTGGCGGTCAGTGGACTGCTATAAGTCGGAAACTTCGTAAGAACGACGAATCCATCCATATACTGGAAAGATTCCTCAGGAATATATTCCCTGTATATGTTAAACAGACACATTTTCGTCGACTTCGAGGCATATACCTGGTCTGAGATTGAAACCTGGCGGTCAGTGGACTGCTATAAGTCGGAAACTTCGTAAGAACGACGAATCCAGCCATATACTGGAAATATTCCTCAGGAATATATTCCCTGTATATGTTAAACAGACACATTTTCGTCGATTTCGAGGCAAATACCTGGTCCGAGATCGAAACCTGACGGTCAGTGGACTGCTATAAGTCGGAAACTTCGTAAGAACGACGAATCCAGCCCTATACCGGAAAGATTCCTCAGGAATATATTCCCTGTATATGTTAAACAGACACATTTTCGCCGACTTCGAGGCATATACCTGGTCCGATATAGAAACCTGGCGGTCATTTAACTGCTATAAGTCTCTTACTTCGTAAGAAAGACAAATCCAACCATATACTGGAAAGATTCCTCAGGAATATATTCCCTGTATATGTTAAACATACACATTTTCGTCGACTTCGAGGCATATACCTGGTCCGAGATCGAAACCTGACGTTCAGTGGACTGCTATTAGTCGGAAACTTCGTAAGAACGACGAATCCAGCAATATACTGGAATGATTCCTCAGGAATATATTCCCTGTATATGTTAAACAGACACATTTTCATCGACTTCGAGGCATACACTTGGTCTGATATCGAAACCTGGCGGTCAGTGGACTGCTATAAGTCGGAAACTTCGTAAGAACGACGAATCCAGCCATATACTGGAAAGATTCCTCAGGAATATATTCCCTGTATATGTTAAACAGACACATTTTCGTCGACTTCGAGGCATATACCTGGTACGAGATCAAAACCTGGCGGTCAGTAGACTGCTATAAGTCGAAAACTTCGTAAGAACGACGAATCCAACCATATATTGGAAAGATTCCTCAGGAATATATTCCCTGTATATGTTAAACAAACACATTTTCGTCGACTTCGAGGCATATACCTGGTACGAGATCGAAACCTGGCGGTCAGTGGACTGCTATAAGTCGGAAACTTCGTAAGAACGACGAATTCAGCCATATACTGGAAAGATTCCTCAGGAATATATTCCCTGTATATGTTAAACAAACACATTTTCGTCGACTTTTAGGCATATACCTGGTCCGAGATCGAAACCTGGCGGTCAGTGGACTGCTAATTGTCGGAAACTTCGTAAGAACGACGAATCCAGCCATATACTGGAAAGATTCCTCAGGAATATATTCCTGTATATGTTAAACATACACATTTTCGTCGACTTCGAGGCATATACCTTGTCCGAGATCGAAACCTGGCGGTAAGTGGAATGTTATAAGTCGGAAACTTCGTAAGAACGACGAATCCATCCATATACTGGAAAGATTCCTCTGGAAGATATTCCCTGTATATGTTAAATAGACACATTTTCGTCGACTTCGAGGCATATACCTGGTCCGAGATCGAAACCTGACGGTCAGTAGACTGCTATAAGTCGGAAACTTCGTAAGAACAACGAATCCAGCCCTATACCAGAAAGATTCCTCAGGAATATATTCCCTGTATATGTTAAACAGACACATTTTCGCCGACTTCGAGGCATATACCTGGTCCGATATAGAAACCTGGCGGTCAGTGAACTGCTATATGTCGCTTACTTCGTAAGAAAGACGAATCCAACCATATAATGGAAAGATTCCTCAGGAATATATTCCCTGTATATGTTAAACATACACATTTTCGTCGACTTCGAGGCATATATCTGGTCCGAGATCGAAACCTGACGGTCAGTGGACTGCTATAAGTCCGAAACTTCGTAAGAACGACGAATCCAACCATATACTGGAATGATTCCTCCAAAATATATTCCATGTATATGTTAAACAGACACATTTTCGTCGACTTCGAGGCATATACCTGGTCCGAGATTGAAACTTGGCGGTCAGTGGACTGCTATAAGTCGGAAACTTCGTAAGAACGACGAATCCAGCCATATACTGGAAAGATTCCTCAGGAATATATTCCATGTATATGTCAAACAGACACATTTTCGTCGATTTCGAGGCATATACCTGGTCCGAGATCGAAACCTGGCGGTCAGTGGACTGCTATAAGTCGGAAACTTCGTAAGAACGACGAATCCAGCCATATACTGGAAAGATTCCTCAGGAATATATTCCCTGTATATGTTAAACATACACATTTTCGTCGACTTCGAGGCATATACCTGGTCTGAGATTTAAACCTGGCGGTCAGTGGACTGCTATAAGTCGGAAACTTCGTAAGAACGACGAATCCAGCCATATACTGGAAAGATTCCTCAGGAATATATTACCTGTATATGTTAAACAGACACATTTTCGTCGACTTCGAGGCATATACCTGGTCCGAGATCGAAACCTGGCGGTCAGTGGACTGCTATAAGTCGGAAACTCGTAGGAACGACGAATCCAGCCATATACTGGAATGATTCCTCGGGAATATATTCCCTATGTATGTTAAACAGACACATTTTCGTCGACTTCGAGGCATATACCTGGTCCGAGATCGAAACTTGGCGGTCAGTGGACTGTTATAAGTCGGAAACTTCGTAAGAACGACGAATCCAGCCATATAATGGAAATATTCCTCAGGAATATATTCCCTATATATGTTAAACAGACAGATTTTAGTCGACTTCGAGGCATATACCTGGTCCGAGATCGAAACCTGGCGTTAAGTGGACTGTTATAAGTCGGAAACTTCGTAAGAACGACGAATCCAGCCATATACTGGAAAGATTCCTCTAGAATATATTCCCTGTATATGTTAAACAGACACATTTTCGTCGACTTCGAGGCATATACCTGGTCCGAGATCGAAACCTGGCGGTCAGTGGACTGCTATAAGTCGCTTACTTCGTAAGAAAGACGAATCCAACCATATACTGGAAAGATTCCTCAGGAATATATTCCCTGTATATGTTAAACATACACATTTTCGTCGACTTCGAGGCATATACCTGGTCCGAGATCGAAACCTGGCGGTAAGTGGACTGCTATAAGTCGGAAACTTCGTAAGAACGACGAATCCAGCCATATACTGGAAAGATTCCTCTGGAATATATTCCATGTATATGTTAAACAAACACATTTTCGTCGACTTCGAGGCATATACCTGGTCCGAGATCGAAACCTGGCGGTAAGTGGACTGCTATAAGTCGGAAACTTCGTAAGAACGACGAATCCATCCCTATACCGGAAAGATTCCTCAGGAATATATTCCCTGTATATGTTAAACAGACATATTTTCGCCGACTTCGAGGCATATACCTGGTCCGATATAGAAACCTGGCGGTCAGTTAACTGCTATAAGTCTCTTACTTCGTAAGAAAGACAAATCCAACCATATACTGGATAGATTCCTCAGGAATATATTCCCTGTATATGTTAAACATACACATTTTCGTCGACTTCGAGGCATATACCTGGCCCGAGATCGAAAC
>NW_020621603.1:108279-108512 GCF_003573695.1 Papaver somniferum | reverse complement strand
AACTTGGCGGTCAGTGGACTGCTATAAGTCGGAAACTTCGTAAGAAGCACGAATCCAGCCATATACTGAAAAGATTCCTCAGGAATATATTCCCTATATATGTTAAACAGACACATTTTCGTCGACTTCGAGGCATATACCTTGTCCGAGATAGAAACCTGGCGGTAAGTGGACTGCTATAAGTCGGAAACTTCGTAACAACGACGAATATAGCCATATACTGGAAAGATTCC